>NW_007377869.1:68958-100879 GCF_000475195.1 Diaphorina citri
GGAATAAAGGGAGAACGGGCTCTAGTCTTGATTTTAAATCATTACATGAAAGTAAAATCAAAAATCAAATCAATAATAATAAACTGAATATTAAACAAATTAGGTAGGTACATATAGGTACTGATTTTCTTTAACCGCGATCGAATAAACTACGGGCTAAAATATTCCCGGAGGGACGGACCCAGCTTGTTAATTTCTAATTCATTCACACATCACACTCCAAATATCATTTCAGAGTGGGAAGATAAGGTCTGTGGGTAACATCGGAGTTTTGATATCTCCACCATTTGTGTGGTGGATGTGTCATTTTCCCCATTGATTTACTTAGTATGTACAAACTATTAGAAGATTTTTTCAAAGACAAATAGGTGAATGTATGTATGTTGCTAATAATAATAACTTCAAAAATTCATAAAATATTATTATTATCATTATTATTAAATCAGAATAAGTACTAAACTCTAATGTCAATTTTTAATGGTTCAAACTTTTATTAAATAGAAAATCGCAGTAACTACTGGTTGTTTAGTTGATTACTATATTATGTGTTATATTAATTTCATTGTTAATTTCAATCAATTTTGCGATCAAATTCTGGGGCCCGGAGCACCTCATAAAGAACTTACTTTTGATTCAAATTGAACAGAATTCAATTTCCAGTCACTTTGTCGTAATCTCGTTCTTTACTTTAACATCACTTGATTATTAATCCTTTTTATTTTTATTAGATACCTAATATAGACAGGTAGACACAAAATCACAATAACTAAAATATGTTTACAAACTGACTCTGATCTAGAACTCAGTATTAATACACAGCACTAGCACTAATGTTCTATCAGATGTTGAACTCACACTTCTCTTATCCAGAGTTCACTCGAAGAATAATCGAGTGATACTAACACCCGTATTTATGAACAAGTTCTTCAGATCGTTCTGAGAATTTACTTGAGAAAAAACGTACTCAGAGGTGATAATAAAATATCTATATGCTTACCTCCATTCTCTATAACTACTCGCTATGTAAAATTCTAACGTAGGTAATTCTAATTATGCCTGATGGTATAATGTAATGTGTAATCTCATGCCTCTTTTTCTCTACGTCATTGACTCGTGATTTTTGTTCAGTGGAATTTTATTTTTAGCCTCTATGCTGAAAGCTGCTCTATGCTGGTCATTAACTCAGTCCTCATTCATAACCCTATATCTATGTATCTACAATAATATATTATTACTATGTATGTTCAATAGGAATACAACAGATAGGATAATTTCCCGGGATTTCTCGTGCGGAAGTGGTTTTATAATGACGTCATATACATCTTAGGATGAGCCAGATATTCGATATATTACTGCTCGAGTAGTTATGCTGGAATGTGATGGGGGATTTCTGTCTGACACTTTGACGCAAAAACCGAGGTACCTTATATGTGTTGGCTCCAGTTGAGTATTATAGGTAATTTTAGTGTGGCTTCGGCTCCTCGTATTATGGTGGATCTGATAATATAATATTATGTTGTGTACAGGTATTCCAAAGATTGTAGATGATAAATGATTGTGAATCGGATTTTAATATCAAATCCTACTTCAGAATCCAGCGCGATACTGCGCTGCAGTTACAGCATTAGCCAAATTTACTCGAGAATAATAATGTCCATATTTTATACAAAAAAATGGCTCTAAATAAAGATTTCCTACCCTATCTGTTCAGAATATCAAATCCTACTTCAGAATCCAGCGCGATACTGCGCTGCGGTTACAGCATTAGCCAAATTTACTCGAGAATAATAATGCCCATATTTTATACAAAAAAAATGGCTCTAAATAAAGATTTCCTACCCTATGACCAGTAAAGTGAATAATCTTGTGAAATATGAAGAATAGCGCGAAGGACTGGATTATCTACAAGAAGAATAACAAGAACTCGAAGAAACCAACAGTGACCATGAACCTCCAAGCTTCTCATAGGTAAAGTGAATAATCTTGTGAAATGTGAAAAATAGCGCGAAGGACTGGATTATCTACAAGAAGAATAACAAGAACTCGAAGAAACCAACAGTGACCATGAACCTCCAAGCTTCTCATATAATATACACAAAATTCACAAACAGGAATTTCCTATGAATGAAGGTGAACTCCATGTATACATATGTATATGTAGTGAGCATGATCCAATATCTACTTCCTATCACTTCCACGATATCAAATATATACAATACATGGCGACCTACCTTCAACAACTACTTGTAGACCTGAAAATGGAAAACCCAAACATATAGCTAGACCTGATAGAGAAACATTTTGGCTAGCAATAAGTAGGTATTTATAAAATTTGTTAATCTTATATTATAAGAACGAGATCCATATTTCAATATGAACTACGAGTATGTGTGGCACATTGCATAATCAAAGAATTTCTAGGCATTCATACAAATGTGTCCTATTTTCTCAACAATGGAGCAGTTGCAAATGGGTAAAAATCATGAATAAATGGTCGATTCCTATGTAAAAAGTTGGGAAAAATCCAAATCTGAGGTCAAAACTCCGAAAAAATAACTGTAAAAGGTCGAAAACATTTTGTATGACCAACATCTTCTGGAAACACCGACCGTGTGGAATATACCGACACATTGAAAACCAGATTTCCCTCTAGAATCATCTAGGTACAAAACCAGATTTCCCTTAGAATTATCTAGGTACAACATGTTCAAAAATTTGGAAGCTACAAATTACATTTTGATTATCTATGTATATCTACAATTCTATATGCAACTTCTTGAGAATCCTAAATTATCTGCAAGCTTAGAAAAGGTTTATTAGGTAATATTTAAAGTGATTTTCCAATTCTCCTAATTTTACGAGTAGTTTTTAGTTACAAATGAAATGACTATTGGACTATTATCCCAACAATCCATAGTTATCTTCTCCTTCGAATCACTTGGCAGATGGGTAGGTATAAGAAAAACAATATTAAAGAAAGTGCACTTGTAACTGTAAAAGAGTAAGTTATGGGACTTGTCAGGAACACCAGCTAATAATAATACAGTCTATATAATTATGATTCATAATCTGCCAACAACACAACCATCAGCATTCAGCATCACCTCCTTCAAACTGAACAAGTGAACATACAAAACATAATGATATGAATGATGACTTGGTAACATTTGCAGCTCCTGGATTGGCTAGCATGATGATGGACGAACTTATCCATTGGACATTGGAAGTAGTGTGACCTTAATTATGTATTCTCCACCATACTGACCATACACAGTACGAGTCTACACAGAGAAACACGTTTGCAGACAAAGAATACCAAAGTTCTTGATGAGTGAAGGATTTTACTTCCTCCTAACACAGAGTCTGTATTGTATTGTGCCACTTGCACTGTTTTGTAATCTTGTTCCTTGACTTCTTTGGAATGGAAATAGCTAACAGGTGTTTATGACGATGCGATACCAAAGTTCTTGATGAGTGAAGGATTTTACTTCCTCCTAACACAGAGTCTGTATTGTATATTGTATTGTGCCACTTGCACTGTTTTGTAATCTTGTTCCTTGACTTCTTTGGAATGGAAATAGCTAACAGGTGTTTATGACGATGCAAATGTTTCAATGCATCTGTTACATTATTTTATGTATAAAATGGGTTAAATGCACTTAGGACCGGAAATAATTTGAAAATTTCATTTTTTAATCGCTATTTTGAGCTATCAATATTGTAAACTTGATAAAATTATGATAAATCATGGGCGAGTTTTTTTACTCATTTCATCCAACCGGTTGGAACCATTTGGTCCAAAAATGCCGTTTGAATACTCATTGTTTACATGAGTGACGTCATTCATTTCACCGATTTTGAGCTATCAATATTGTAAACTTGATAAAATTATGATAAATTATGGGCGAGTTTTTTTACACATTTCATCCAACCGGTTGGAACCATTTGGTCCAAAAATGCCGTTTGAATACTCATTGTTTACATGAGTGACGTCATTCATTTCACCGTAGTTTTTTGCAAATATCTCAAAAACCGTTGGTTCTAGCGAAAAAGTATTCCAATCGATTTTGTTCAAAATAAATTCTCCAAAAACTGTTACACTTTTTACATGCATTTTCCCTATGCTGAATGCATAGGAGAATGAGAAGTGAACAGCATGTATATTGAACGCATTTTCCGGGAATACGGTTGCTCCTATGAGAAAATGCTTATAGTCATTTTTGTAGGAAATTACGTCCCGAACAATTTGGGATGGGTAATTTTGCGCAAGGATTTACGGTTTTTGAAATAATTGCAAAAAACCTTGAAACTCGTGACTTACGCCCTTCTGGTGCCACAACGGTAAGTTGTAGGACAAAATGGAAGTAACCGTTTTGTAGAGAATTTAATTTTAACGAAATCGATAGGAATAATGTTTTCGCTAAAACCAACGGTTTTCGAAATATTTGCAAAAAACTGAAAAAAGTCACGAAAAATGACACTTACGCCCTTCGAATTCCGCTAGTCGTAAAGTCTCGGCTTGAGACTTTTGACCCCTTATTCAGGACACCATCCCGGGCTTTTGGGCAAAAAATCAGAACTACATCATTTTTGTCCGTCAAACCTTAATTTTCGGGCTTCGTTTCCTGGACTACTAGTACAATATGTTAGAATGCCACCAGGTTAGTCACAAGTACAATTCACTCAGGTGCATGGTCTCATAACTCAGTCAACATTTTGCATAATCTCTTCTCTAGTCAGCTCCCATGGCGTAGTGGTCACTGCGCTCGCCTTGCACGCGGGAGACCCAGGTTAGATTCCCGGCGGGGTCAAGAAATTTGTATCATCCAAATGATTGATTCCGTGACTGGCTGTTGCGGGGCCCAATCAGCCTCGTGAGGAAAATGAGTAGCTATGACATATAAATGCGCATAGCGACCGGTGCCAGCATGGTAGGTAAACATTGGATTTTAGGATTATTGAGATATTGGGAAAATCCTACAATGCTGCAGTGAGCACCAAAGTTGTGACATAATAACACAAAAAAACTGCATTTACATTACAAAATAAAGCACTCGCCTTGCACGCGGGAGACCCGGGTTCGATTCCCGGCGGGGTCAAGAAATTTGTATCATCCAAATGATTGATTCCGTGACTGGCTGTTGCGGGGCCCACTCAGCCTCGGGAGGAAAATGAGTAGCTATGACATATAAATGCGCATAGCGACCGGTGCCAGCATGGTAGGTAAACATTGGATTTTAGGATTATTGAGATATTGGGAAAATCCTACAATGCTGCAGTGAGTACCAAAGTTGTGACATAATAACACAAAGAAACTGCATTTACATTACATAATTTCTTCTCTTCGGCGGGTTCCATTATCCTCGTTCCATAATGCTCGTGTAACACTGATTGATTCATTTCCTCGTTTCCTGCTGTCTAGGAGTCTAGGACGCCAATGCGAATTCCCCCCATTGGGAGAGAGAAAGTTCTTTACATCATGACCAATATCAATGTGTATAGGTACGTAGCTACATGTAGACTGATTGGGTTTCGTTCTAGACGGTACCGTTTATTCATTCTCTTGTAGCTTGTAATTTCATTGAAACATCAGAAAAGTCATAATACGCTGATTTTTATGGACCTAAGTAATGAAAATATTAGAGCCGCTTGGCGTTTTGATAGATATTTACATAAATAGTTAGGTACTTATAAGGACTAGTATGTTGAATCCAAAGTTATTCAGTATTCCTATAGACCAAAAAGTTTAAAATCCTTCATGTTTGTAATTTAAAGAAGAAGAAGTGTAATCTTTTGTTTTCCATTGAATATCTACCTACCGGCCCGGCGTATCACTCTATTACATAATAAGTATGAATCAGCGATGACAAATAATCAAACAATTTGGTTAGAATAGCAATGAAGAACTTTATGAGAGAAGTCATTTAGTTTGTTATCAGTGTCACTTAGTTGATAACCGAGATGAATGATGTAATGAGTCACGTGACTGGAGTCAACAGGGCAAATGGCAAACATAATGGCAACCTCGAATGAGATAGATAAAGGTATCCAAATAAATGATAAATATGCAAGTCTTCTGAGTTGAGAAATTTAACTCAAGAAACATTTTGATGAAATCATTCAATCAACTAAACAACATTATCAAAGATAAAACAAAGGATCAAACAAGGATCAGAGTTAAATGTGTTTAAATTTCTGAAAATCCTTTTAAAAAATCAAATTGAAAATTAAGAACACTGTTTCTAAACTACCTATGCAAATAAAAGGTATTGAATATTATTATATTTAAAAAAAAAAAAAAATAAAAAAAAAAATAAAACACACAATCTTCATGAACTTTCGAATCTGGAACACACGTCAGTGACTTTGTCAACGAATAAGATATGAATGTGTAATAATGGTGACAGTATCATTGGAAATATGTTTGTTGGGACTTATGTCCTGAACCATCGCGTGACGAGATGTCTTCGTTCCGGCCCCTTGGGAACTTTTGGGTCACTAGAGGTCAGAGGTTAAGTTCATAGGGGGCACGGAATTTGAGACTGATTGCCTCAGGTCACTTTGAAAAAGACAAGAGAAGGGTTGGTGACCTAATCATAGATATTAGAACTTCTGTCCACCTTGGGAAATCTACTGTACTCAACTTGATGACCTAACCTGACCTTTAATTCCATCAGCCCCAGAGTCTCAATCTGTCATCCTTTTGGTATCTGAGACGGTGAACATAACATGAATATCTGTTTGGAAACTTCTTATTTCTTCCCTTAGAAGTGTGAAATAAATAATAAGATGACCTAGATATATTTACCTAGATTCTAAGTCTACACCTAAACCAGAAATTTTCCTTAAGAACGAGGAAAAATTTCCATTTATCATAGCAAACTTTGTACCAGCAGACTCTACCTACAATGGTGCTACAAAATAAATATCTAGACTAGACCTTTCTTTCAGAGATACCTACGTACATACCTACAAGACGTACAAATAAAAAGAGAACAATATTTACAGTGATGTATTAGAACCCAGTCTCCTGAATGCTTGTAGAATCATTCTCTGGTGTTTGTAATTCAATAAGATTACTTGATTCATCATTAGCGTTCTGAAAAGGGTCATTTGATTCCCTAATATCAACAGATTCTTTGTGTTCACTTTCTTCACTGGGTTGATTTGCATCTGTTTCTTCAACATTTGATTGGTTCTCGTTTTTATCTTCAGGTTTAATGTCTTCTAGTTGGGAGTCATAACTAACGGGTTGTGGTGTTTCATATTTACTTGTATCTGATGTATTGGCTTCAACCACATTTGGTTCCAAATCTTCTGTTTGACTGTCAATTTTGGATATTTCTTTGGGAGTCATAACTAACGGGTTGTGTTTCATATTTACTTGTATCTGATGTATTGGCTTCAACCACATTTGGTTCCAAATCTTCTGTTTGACTGTCAATTTTGGATATTTCGGCTCATACTCTGACGTCACACGGTATTTTCTGTGAAAGATAGAGGTAGTCTGCTTTTTCTCTGTTTCACAATTTTATTTATTGTACCTAATAGGTATTTCTTACAAGATTCACTGACGTAGGTGCTATTACCCCAGTCTCCTGATTGCTTGTAGAATCATTCTCTGGTGTTTGTAATTCAATGAGATTACTTGATTCATCATTAGTGTTCTGAAAAGGGTCATTTGATTCCCTAATATCAACAGATTCTTTGTGTTCACTTTCTTCACTGGTACATACTAAGACAATGACATCGCCATTCCTTTCGTATACTACACAAAGTCTTGGGTGAACAGTAATCCAAAGTCTATTGGGCTGACAGAGCAGATTGTCCATTTCGTAGCATCATGTCCCTCAGTCATTTTACGACTCTTCAAAACATACTAAGACCTTCCTTAATGACATCGCCATTCCTTTCGTATACTACACAAATTCTTGGATGAACAGTAATCCAAAGTCTATTGGGCTGACAGAGCAGATTGTCCATTTCGTAGCATCATGTCCCTCAGTCATTTTACGACTCTTCAAGTCATCATCAATGTTCCATTAGAGGAGAGGTCAAATAACGACACACATTAATAGTTTTAGTGTGGCAACCTCTTTGTCCTCTAGTGGGGCAACCTCTTTGTCAGCCACCAACATCCATAACTTTCTTTATATATATATTTAACTTTTCCATCTTTTGTAATGTCGGGTAAGTGTACCATTTATTCGCCCATCTAGAAAACGTACCATTTATTGGCCCACCTGCCCACATTTATTTTTCTAATTTTTGTTTTTATGAATGTTAATAAATGAGGCCTTTTTAAACTGTTGGCATAATGGGACTTTTTAGTCTTAGCCGACAGTATAAATAAGGTATATTAAATAAATAAATAAATTATGTCCAAACAAAATCCAACCCCTTCCTATTCTTACGAGTATAAGGTTTTGTTTAGTGGAGTATAAGGTTATTCATTATAGCCTATAGATCCTACATCATGGACCTCACCCTTGGATGGGAACTAGGCTAGGGTTGAGGGTCGGGGCTCCATTGTGGACGCCTACTTAGATCGGTTGCATCATGCTTTACAGTTACACGAACATTTTGTAATTTGTATGACCAACATCTTCTGGAAACACCGACCGTGTGGAATATACCGACACATTGAAAACCAGATTTCCCTCTAGAATCATCTAGGTACAAAACCAAATTTCCCTTAGAATCATCTAGGTACAACATTTGTTCAAAAATTTGGAAGCTACAAATTACATTTTGATTATCTATGTATATCTACAATTCTATATGCAACTTCTTTAGAATCCTAAAATATCTGCAAGCTTAGAAAAGGTTTATTAATATTTAAAGTGATTTTCCAATTCTCCTAATTTTACGAGTAGTTTTTAGTTACAAATGAAATGACTATTGGACTATTATCCCAACAATATCTGCAAGCTTAGAAAAGGTTTATTAATATTTAAAGTAAAGTGATTTTCCAATTCTCCTAATTTTACGAGTAGTTTTTAGTTACAAATGAAATGACTATTGGACTATTATCCCAACAATCCATATTTTAATTTTTTAGGACGCTTTAAAGGTAATTGAATTTTAGAAAATTCACGGAAGGGTTTCAAATAACGCTCTTCAGCAGAAACGTAAGTTCTTGTACAACAAACGTATAAAAAAACATCTTCCAAATCTGGGTCCATTATTCGCAGGAATAAAAATAAAAATCAGCATAGAATGATCCCCAATCAAGCAAATTGGAAAACTTCAGATAACAGACAACAATTATTGATAACAATAACCAAAAGAGGTAAATAAAAAACATTTGATCAACCGCAACAGTTTTAATACTCATTGCGAGGTTAATCGTTTCATGAATGACGTCATCACCGTGCCGATTCGACTATACAATGAGTATTCAAACTCGCCCTATGTGATTTGCTTTCGCTGCATTTGTTGGTTGATAAATAGAACCTTTGAAAATGTCAAATACGAATTACTAATAGTGAAGAGTTATTTTGTTATAGTAATTATCAAAACATTGATTGTAAACTCACGTGTACTGTTTTTTGCTTTAGTAATAGTAATGTTAGCACCGTCATGTTTGCCATCAGCTAGGTAACAAAATAAAATACTCAGGCACTATGTACATAGAGTTGAGTTGTTGAGTAGTTGACTCATTCTACTAGTTTGCCATCAGCTAGGTAACAAAATAAAATACTCAGGCACTATGTACATAGAGTTGAGTTGTTGAGTAGTTGACTCATTCTACTAGTTATCTCTTCTCTTCGGCGGGTTTCATTATCCTCGTTCCATAATGCTCGTGTAACACTGATTGATTCATTTCCTCGTTTCCTGCTGTCTAGGAGTCTAGGACGCCAATGCGACAGAGTATCATTTGCAATCGAATATCATGACACCGTAGGTATATTTCATACTGACTCCTTGCTGGTTTGCTAACTTCATTATGACGTACATTAATGCAAGGTATACCAATGTAATTGACTCATTATTTCAAACAAAATGTAAACATGTAATTTCCCGTGATTTTGTATTAAAAAAACTCATGGAAAAGTTTTTCTGTCGGCCAGTATTATATGTGTATAGTGATTCTTAGCTTCTGTATTCTATATCAAATTTTGGCGATTATCTCACTTGGTAATAACAAACATTCTGACAATTTCTAACTTTCTATTTACAACTACATAATGTATCTATATTTATTTGTCTCCTCATTCTTAATTATACATGAGCCAAGGAAAATCCAGGAAGTGTTTTAGGTAAGTTGGCATTCCTGGTCTTTTATAGCTTCTGTATTCTATCAAATTTTGACGATTATTTCACTTGGTAATAACAAACATTCTGACAATTTCTAACTTTCTATTTACAACTACATAATGTATCAATATTTATTTGTCTCCTCATTCTTAATTATACATGAGCCAAGGAAAATCCAGGAAGTGTTTTAGGTAAGTTGGCATTCCTGGTCTTTTATTTCAACCCCTCTTTTTATATAAATAACTTAAGAAAACATACAGCAATCATTGCGTCATTACAGCAAGAGGTATACTGTGTACACGATGATTGACTAATTAAAATCAACAATTAGAATAAACACACCGTCGCATGCAATTAATCATAAATATAAAATAGTAGAACATATAAATTACGTGTGTGTGTTTTACCAAGTCAATCGGATGGTTGGTAGTTTTCCTTGAAATGCGTCAGGTTGTGCGTTTGTGTACTTAGCAGTAATAGGGAGTTAAAAAGAAAATGAAGAGTTGGCAGGCAAGGGGCGGGGCTTGGAAAAGATTTTTCTTGCTACCTACTATAAAAAAAAAAGTTCTTGCTGTTCACTAAGCAAGATATAGGTACATTGGCCAACCCTTGCTCTACAGTTTCATGTTCAAATGGACTTTGGCAAAAAGAAAATGAAGAGTGGGCAGGCAAGGGGCGGGGCTTGGAAAATATTTTTCTTGCTACCTACTATAAAAAAAAAGTTCTTGCTGTTCACTAAGCAAGATATAGGTACATTGGCCAACCCTTGCTCTACAGTTTCATGTTCAAATGGACTTTGGGGGCAGGCAAGGGGCGGGGCTTGGAAAAGATTTTTCTTGCTACCTACTATAAAAAAAAAGTTCTTGCTGTTCACTAAGCAAGATATAGGTACATTGGCCAACCTTTGCTCTACAGTTTCATGTTCAAATGGACTTTGGCTTCTAGTAATCTAGTATGAACAACACTTTTGTTAGATAATGCTGCTGAGGAAATTTCTGCTCTCAGTACAAAATTATCTTCTGGGAACCCAACATTTGGTGTCCAAATTGGGACTCGATTTGGACTTTGGCTTCTAGTAATCTAGTATGAACAACACTTTTGCTAGATAATGCTGCTGAGGAAATTTCTGCTCTCAGTACAAAATTATCTTCTGGGAACCCAACATTTGGTGTCCGAATTGGGACTCGATTCCAGGACACTTGGATAAAATGCCTCAGAAATGAATCTGATTATTGTACATATTCACCTACCTACTTTGAACTCTGATACAACTTCCATATTGAAACAGGACTCGATTCCAGGACATTGGATAAAATGCCTCAGAAATGAATCTGATTATTGTACATATTCACCTACCTACTCTGAACTCTGATACAACTTCCATATTGAAACAGCTGATTCTTCAGTCTGTAATTCTGATGGTACTACAATGTCAATTCAGCTATTTGTATCCTCTACCTTCTACCAAGTCTACCAAGCAAAATATCTACTTTACAGATACCTACACACACGTACCTTGAATCACAACATTAATACCTGATGGATAAAATATATGTACCTACATAATTATATCTACCAAACACAAACAATCCCTAGCTTTACTATCCAACTCATTATCATCTTTACGTAGGTATACAAGGTGGACGTACAGGTAAATTCAAAAATGAAATACGAAGTAATCGATTTTTTTTTTATTTATTTATTTTTTTTTTTCTTCAATATGTTTTGTGCATACCTACGTTTCTAAATCTTTCTAATTATAACAGTTAATCAACTCTCTAAAGACATTTTATCAGCAATTCTATCTGAATGTTCTTCCTAATCTATTAACTACTGAACAACTTCAACCAGATTGTTTGATATGAAACATGAAAACTAAATTTCTTACCTGATGAAAAGTCGGTGTATTCAAATTTAGCTAATACTTAGTACAGTGGCGTAGCGTGGTCTAACTCCAAGTGTAGGGCGGACACTAATTTCTATCACAATATCTATCAAATAAGAATACAATAATTATTGGTAATAGTATATGAGCAGGGAATCATCATTAGTTGCAGCAAACTTACCTGAAATCAATAAAGAAAAATAATATTACAAAATCTACCTAAGGATAACTTATTGACAGAGAAACTGCTTTTCTTAGGTTCATTCAAATAAACACTCGAAACTAGACTTGAAATCCACATGACATACCCCATTCATAGATACCTATAGGTAAACCTACATGAATAACAAATCTGTTACTAAATATTTAGATAGGTATCAGATAGTGAGATAGATAACGAGAGTAAGGAATATTCTGTGAATTCTATTTACCTTCTAAGAACGTACAAAATATCTACTTTACAGATACCTACAGTCCTACACACACGTACCTTGAATCACAACATTAATACCTGATGGATAAAATATAATATGTACCTACATAATTATATCTACCAAACACAAACAATCAGGGCCGGATTACCCATAAGGCAGAATGGCAGACTGCCACGGGCCCCGCGCTTTGAGGACTTACACTAGATATTAATCTTTACGTAGGTATACAATAAAATATCTATATGCTTACCTCCATTCTCTATACCTACTCGCTATGTAAAATTCTAACGTAGGTAATTCTAATTATGCCTGGTATAATGTAATGTGTAATCTCATACCTCTTTTTCTCTACGTCATTGACTCGTGATTTTTGTTCAGTGGAATTTTATTTTTAGCCTCTATGCTGAAAGCTGCTCTATGCTGGTCATTAACTCAGTCCTCATTCATAACCCTATATCTATATATATTATTAGATTATTACTATGTGTATGTTCAATAGGAATACAGATAGGATAATTTCCCGGAATTTCTCGTGCGGAAGTGGTTTTATAATGACGTCATATACATCTTGGGATGAGCCAGATATTCGATATATTACTGCTCGAGTAGTTATGCTGGAATGTGATGGGGGATTTCTGTCTGACACTTTGACGCAAAAACGCGGTCAAACTTTCTTGACTTGGCGGGGCGGAGCGCTACCGCGCTCCTTAATATTACTGCTCGAGTAGTTAATATGCTGGAATGTGATGGGGGATTTCTGTCTGACACTTTGACGCAAAAACCGAGGTACCTTATATGTGTTGGCTCCAGTTGAGTATTATAGGTAATTTTAGTGTGGCTTCGGCTCCTCGTATTATGGTGGATCTGATAATATATGTTGTGTACAGGTATTCCAAAGACTGTAGATGATAAATGATTGTGAATCGGATTTCAATATCAAATCCTACTTCAGAATCCAGCGCGATACTGCGCTGCGGTTACAGCATTAGCCAAATTTACTCGAGAATAATAATGTCCATATTTTATACAAAAAAATGGCTCTAAATAAAGATTTCCTACCCTATGACCAGTAGGTAAAGTGAATAATCTTGTGAAATATGAAAAATAGCGCGAAGGACTGGATTATCTACAAGAAGAATAACAAGAACTCGAAGAAACCAACAGTGACCATGAACCTCCAAGCTTCTGGATATTTCATCATTCGTATACTTATTGGATTCAGCCTCCTCTGTAATAAAATTAGATTTATCTGCTTCATTTGAACGGTTTGCTTTGTCATTATGGCTGGCAATATTTTCGTTAATGTCATCATGATCGGATGACTTGATTGACTCTATGTTATTTGTTTTACCAGGATCATCTTCTGCATGTACATCAGCATTTGTATCTATGGTGTCAATAACAGGAGTCCGAGTGCTTTCCTGGATATTAGCTTGTGGTTCACTAATATTATTTATATTGTTTTCGTTGACAGTCCCATTGATATGGTTGACATTATCCTAGTGCTTTCCTGGATATTAGCTTGTGGTTCACTAATATTATTTATATTGTTTTCGTTGACAGTCCCATTGATATGGTTGACATTTTCAGAATTACCTTCTACCTTATCAACATCATTCTTCGAAGATTTTTTTGACTTCTTATGTTTATGCTTTTTACTGAGTTTGTCTTTTATTTTCCTCTCGCCATGGGGTTTGCTTTGAACACTGTCGGATTTAACTGAGTTATCATCTGGAATGACATCATTGCTGTTGATTTCACTGGTTATAGTTTTCAAACTAGCTTTTTCATCAATATCATCATTTTCTAAGTTTCCCATTTTTTATTTATTCTAGGAAAAAATTGAACTTATTCAATATCTTGATGAGTGGAATATACAATACAATGTTCATATAACACAATTCTGATTATCTTCATACCTTTTGCGATCACAAAATTTAATATTGAAACTATCTATTTTTACTACTACAGAACAGTGATTATTTTTCGAGTTTATTGATGGATATTGTTGGGAGAAAATCCGTAATTTTAATAGATGCAATAAACACAAACTAATAAAAAGTGTCCTTAACTTATCTTATAACTTATACCTAAGTAAGAAACTTTTTCAAAAGGATTTCAAAATTTAACGTCGAAGGTTGACTATCTATTTTTACTACTACAGAACAGTGATTATTTTTCGAGTTTATTGATGGATATTGTTGGGGGGGGGAAATCCGTAATTTTAATAGATGCAATAAACACAAACTAATAAAATAAAAAGTGTCCTTAACTTATCTTATAACTTATACCTAAGTAAGAAACTTTTTCAAAAGGATTTCAAAATTTAACGTCGAAGGTTGAACTGAATTATTTAGTAGAAAATGTTTGTCCTGACTCTTGCAACTCACAAACAAACACAACGAATTATGTAACCAAACTAAAAGAGTAAAAGGCTTTGATTGTAAGTAATCAGTATGATGATGGTGGTCTGGAGTGAATGATGGATGATTGAATCAAATCTGATCAAGCCATTTGTCACTACAAGGGGGATCACAATCACACAGAATGCAGTTCAACTGCAGCTAATTGAACATTTTAATTTATTGTGAGGAACAGAAGAGATAAATAAAAGTAAAGAAGAGAAAAATTATCAACACAACTTGCAAGTTGAGAGCTGACGGTAAAATTATAGGAAAGACAAGAACGTGAAAATAATTAGTGATTCTGGATACAACTTGACTTTCATATCATAACTGATTATAGCGATAAAAGGATAAGCCTCATGAATGCAACATAAGATAGAGTCTTTAGAGTTTCTATCTAACTCTGAGGTTCAGCCCAATCCATCGCTAACGAAACACCCAGTCAATGAATCCTACATATTATGTATAGGTACATCGATAATTCATTTCTTTGGTTTTACTTTAATCCACGTAGAGTCATGTGTCTCAATAATAGTTGCACTAGAAAGAATGTCATTTGATTCTCTCAGGTGGCAGCCTGGCTAGTGGCTATAGTCTAGGAAACGAAGATTTTTTGACGGACAATAATGATGGAGTTCTGATTTTTTGCCCAAAAGGTCCGGGATGGTGTCCTGAATAAGGGGTCAAAAGTCTCAAGCCACAATCAGTTCTAAAAGAGCTAGATAGGACTACCAACATTAATATACAATATCAGCATGGGCATCGGTTTGAAATGTCGTTCCATGGAACTAAACCAAGTATTTCTCTGCAGAGCCCAATTTGGCTGCATGGAACACTGTAACGCGGAGGCACCTATGGGTTTTAGCCTAGCTGGATCATTAAAAGATATTATTATAGACTTTATAAACTAATCGTTAGACACTAACACTCATGATAGTGTTAATAAGTCTCCCCAATTTGGCTGCATGGAACACTGTAACGCGGAGGCACCTATGGGTTCTAGCCTAGCTGGATCATTAAAAGATATTATTATAGACTTAGAAGGGCGTAAGTGTCATTTTTCGTGACTTTTTTTAGTTTTTTGCAAATATCTCGAAAACCGTTGGTTCTAGCGAAAAAGTATTCCAATCGATTTTGTTCAAAATTAAATTCCCTTCAAAATGGTTAGTTCCATTTTGTCCTACAACTTACCGTTGTGGCACCAGAAGGGAGTGGTGTAACTTTTAACTCCATCAGACTTACAGGTCACTGGCAACTTGTGAGGCTCCAAAAACTTTGTTACACTTTTTACATGCATTTTCCCTATATATGTTGAATGCATAGGAGAATGAGAAGTGAACAGCATGTATATTGAACGCATTTTCCGGGAAAACGGTTGCTCCTATGAGAAAGTGCTTATAGTTCTACTAGTTGTTAGTTTAGTAACAAAATAACTTTACCAAGACTTTCTTAACTCGTTGTTGTTCCTCAAAACTCACTTTGAAATACCAAACTCAAATACAGGGTGGGAATCTTTCATGTTTCATATTTTGAATTCTTACAAGACTCCAAGTTACAACGGGCCATCCTGCACGTATTCCAACATGTCTACATAATTATAATAAAACTTATAGGTAGGTATATCCATAGCTTTAAAACATGTTTTACGTAGGGAGATGAAGTACATGGTTGGGCAGATACAGTATACTTATCATGTTATCAAGCTAAACCTTAATTATATCAATCAAACGATCGACATGAGCTAAATAAGTAGTTACCCGAGATTCACAAAATTCAGGGCACAGAATGGAAAATTTTCAAACAGCAAAATTTTTGCTCAATGGGGCTCAACCACTTTTTTTTTCTTCGCTGATAAAGGAAGTTCGAAACACGCTGATTTCAATAGAAATGCTTAAAATTTCATATACTTAGTAAGTATATGAGCAGGGAATCATCATTAGTTGCAGCAAACTTACCTGAAATCAATAAAGAAAAATAATATTACAAAATCTACCTAAGGATAACTTATTGACAGAGAAACTGCTTTTCTTAGGTTCATTCAAATAATTAATAAACACTCGAAACTAGACTTGAAATCCATATGACATACCCCATTCATAGATACCTATAGGTAAACCTATATGAATAACAAATCTGTTACCTACTAAATATTTAGATAGGTATCAGATAGTGAGATAGATAACGAGAGTAAGGAATATTCTGTGAATTCTATTTACCTTCTAAGAACGTCAATGCCATTGCTGATATCTCTTTCAACTTTCCATGCGTTGTCTTTATCATTAACTTCACTATCTTGTACGGATTCCAGTGAACCGTTTTTCATTTCCAATGGTGTTTTGATATTCTCAATCATCTCATCTTCCTCAGCTCCATCCAATGTTCTACTTTGACTTCCTACATTGATGAGTTTCACATTCTGATCTAAATTTCCATTCGTTACTTTGTTGCTTCGCATCAGTTTGGATTTGAGATTCGTCAGTGTATCTGATATTGACCGCTTCAGCATTTCCAGTTTAGTAAGGTTGCGTAGATTGTCGTCTGATTTGTACAAATTTATGTTATTTTGTATGAGAACTTCATTTTCGATGTCAATGTTGCACTGGGGGAGTGGATCGATGATTGGATGTGGCGAGGTACTTGTGCTTTTGATGATAAAATTGTCCGAAACTGATCGTTTTAATGGTCGTCTAGGCAATTTGGGGCTAGTTTTCATACCATTGGTCATCAAATAATCATTTGGTATGGTTGGGATATCGCTAGATTTCTCTTGAGTTTTGTTCTCCACTTTCTTGACGTGGTTTCCGGTCGATGTGGCGAGGTACTTGTGCTTTTGATAATAAAATTGTCCGAAACTGATCGTTTTAATGGTCGTCTAGGCAATTTGGGGCTAGTTTTCATACCAATGGTCATCAAATAATCATTTGGTATGGTTGGGATATCGCTAGATTTCTCTTGAGTTTTGTTCTCCACTTTCTTGACGTGGTTTCCGGTCGATGAATAAGACATAATACACCTAATATTATGATGCTCTGTATGAGAGACCCTTAATTTGAGACCGATCATTTCCTACTAAATTAATACTGAGTGCTCATACTCTGACGTCACACGGTATTTTCTGTGAAAGATAGAGGTAGTCTGCTTTTTCTCTGTTTCACAATTTTATTATTGTACCTAATAGGTATTTCTTACAAGATTCACTGACGTAGGTGCTAAATCTCCAGACGGTCTGACCTAGATATATTTACCTAGATTCTAAGTCTACACTCTACACCTAAACCAGAAATTTTCCTTAAGAACGAGGAAAAATTTCCATTTCTCATAGCAAACTTCGTACCAGCAGACTCTACCTACAATGGTGCTACAAAATAAATATCTATACTAGACCTTTCTTTCAGAGATACCTACGTACATACCTACAAGACGTACAAATAAAAAGAGAACAATATTTACAGTGATGTATTAGAAAAATTTTGATGAATGAGACATAATATCTAATATTGATGCTCTGTATGAGAGACCCTTAATTTGAGACCGATCATTTCCTACTAAATTAATACTGAGTGCTCATACTCTGACGTCACACGGTATTTTCTGTGAAAGATAGAGGTAGTCTGCTTTTTTCTCTGTTTCACAATTTTATTATTGTACCTAATAGGTATTTCTTACAAGATTCACTGACGTAGGTGCTAAATCTCCAGACGGTCTTTTCTCAGTGGATGACCAAACAGTACTTCTACATATACCAGTGAGTGTACCATGAACGTATTGCAAATACATACTAAGACAATGACATCGCCATTCCTTTCGTATACTACACAAAGTCTTGGGTGAACAGTAATCCAAAGTCTATTGGGCTGACAGAGCAGATTGTCCATTTCGTAGCATCATGTCCCTCAGTCATTTTACGACTCTTCAAGTCATCATCAATGTTCCATTAGAGGAGAGGTCAAATAACGACACACATTAATAGTTTTACAAACTAGCTTTTTCATCAATATCATCATTTTCTAAGTTTCCCATTTTTTATTTATTCTAGGAAAAAATTGAACTTATTCAATATCTTGATGAGTGGAATATACAATACAATGTTCATATAACACAATTCTGATTATCTTCATACCTTTTGCGATCACAAAATTTAATATTGAAACTATCTATTTTTACTACTACAGAACAGTGATTATTTTTCGAGTTTATTGATGGATATTGTTGGGAGAAAATCCGTAATTTTAATAGATGCAATAAACACAAACTAATAAAAAGTGTCCTTAACTTATCTTATAACTTATACCTAAGTAAGAAACTTTTTCAAAAGGATTTCAAAATTTAACGTCGAAGGTTGAACTGAATTATTTAGTAGAAAATGTTTGTCCTGACTTTTGCAACTCACAAACAAACACAACGAATTATGTAACCAAACTAAAAGAGTAAAAGGCTTTGATTGTAAGTAATCAGTATGATGATGGTGGTCTGGAGTGAATGATGGATGATTGAATCAAATCTGATCAAGCCATTTGTCACTACAAGGGGGATCACAATCACACAGAATGCAGTTCAACTGCAGCTAATTGAACATTTTAATTTATTGTGAGGAACAGAAGAGATAAATAAAAGTAAAAAAGAGAAAAATTATCAACACAACTTGCAAGTTGAGAGCTGACGGTAAAATTATAGGAAAGACAAGAACGTGAAAATAATTAGTGATTCTGGATACAACTCGACTTTCATATCATAACTGATTATAGCGATAAAACGATAAGCCTCATGAATGCAACATAAGATAGAGTCTTTAGAGTTTCTATCTAACTCTGATGAGGTTCAGCCCAATCCATCGCTAACGAAACACCCAGTCAATGAATTCCTACATATTATGTATAGGTACATCGATAATTCATTTCTTTGTTTTTACTTTAATCCACGTAGAGTCATGTGTCTCAATAATTGTTGCACTAGAAAGAATGTCATTTGATTCTCTCAGGTGGCAGCCTGGCAGTGGCTATAGTCTAGGAAACGAAGATTTTTTGACGGACAATAATGATGGAGTTCTGATTTTTTGCCCAAAAGGTCCGGGATGGTGTCCTGAATAAGGGGTCAAAAGTCTCAAGCCGAGACTTTACGGCTAGCGGAACTAGAAGGGCGTAAGTGTCATTTTTCGTGACTTTTTTTTTTAGTTTTTTGCAAATATCTCAAAAACCGTTGGTTCTAGCGAAAAAGTATTCCAATCGATTTTGTTCAAAATAAATTCTCCAAAAACTGTTACACTTTTTACATGCATTTTCCCTATGCTGAATGCATAGGAGAATGAGAAGTGAACAGCATGTATATTGAACGCATTTTCCGGGAATACGGTTGCTCCTATGAGAAAATGCTTATAGTCATTTTTGTAGGAAATTACGTCCCGAACAATTTGGGATGGTTAATTTTGTGCAAGGATTTACGGTTTTTGAAATAATTGCAAAAAAAACCTTGAAACTCGTGACTTACGCCCTTCTGGTGCCACAACGGTAAGTTGTAGGACAAAATGGAAGTAACCATTTTGTAGAGAATTTAATTTTAACAAAATCGATTGGCAATAATTTTTTCGCTAAAACCAACGGTTTTCGAGATATTTGCAAAAAACTGAAAAAAGTCACGAAAAATGACACTTACGCCTTCGAATTCCGCTAGCTATAAAGTCTCGGCTTGAGACTTTTGACCCCTTATTCAGGACACCATCCCGGACCTTTTGGGCAAAAAATCAGAACTACATCATTATTGTCCGTCAAACCTTTCGGGCTTCGTTTCCTGGACTACTTGGACAATATGTTAGAATGCCACCAGGTTAGTCACAAGTACAATTCACTCAGGTGCATGGTCTCATAACTCAGTCAACATTTTGCAAAATCTCTTCTCTAGTCAGCTCCCAGACCCGGGTTTGATTCCCGGCGGGTCAAGAAATTTGTATCATCCAAATGATTGATTCCGTGACTGGCTGTTGCGGGGCGCACTCAGCCTCGTGAGGAAAATGAGTAGCTATGACATATAAATGCGCATAGCGACCGGTGCTAGCATGGTAGGTAAACATTGGATTTTAGGATTATTGAGATATTAAGAAAATCCTACAATGCTGCAGTGAGTACCAAAGTTGTGACATAATAACACAAAGAAACTGCATTTACATTACATAATTTCTTCTCTTCGGCGGGTTCCATTATCCTCGTTCCATAATGCTCGTGTAACACTGATTGATTCATTTCCTCGTTTCCTGCTGTCTAGGAGTCTAGGACGCCAATGCGAATTCCCCCCGTTGGGAGAGAGAAAGTTCTTTACATCATGACCAATCACCAATATCAATGTGTATAGGTACGTAGCTACATGTAGACTGATTGGGTTTCGTTCTAGACGGTACCGTTTATTCATTCTCTTGTAGCTTGTAATTTCATTGAAACATCAGAAAAGTCAAAATACGCTGATTTTTATGGTCCTAAGTAATGATAATATTAGAGCCGCTTGCCGTTTTGATAGATATTTACATAAATAGTTACTTATAAGGACTAGTATGTTGAATCCAAAGTTATTCAGTATTCCTATAGACCAAAAAGTTTAAAATCCTTCATGTTTGTAATTTAAAGGAAAAGAAGAAGTGTAATCTTTTGTTTCCCATTGAATATCTACCTACCGGCCCGGCGTATCGCTCTATTACATAATAAGTATGAATCAGCGATGACAAATAATCAAACAATTTGGTTAGAATAGCAATGAAGAACTTTATGAGAGAAGTCAAGAAGAAGTGTAATCTTTTGTTTTCCATTGAATATCTACCTACCGGCCCGGCGTATCACTCTATTACATAATAAGTATGAATCAGCGATGACAAATAATCAAACAATTTGGTTAGAATAGCAATGAAGAACTTTATGAGAGAAGTCATTTAGTTTGTTATCAGTGTCACTTAGTTGATAACCGAGATGAATGATGTAATGAGTCACGTGACTGGAGTCAACAGGGCAAATGGCAAACATAATGGCAACCTCGAATGAGATAGATAAAGGTATCCAAATAAATGATAAATATGCAAGTCTTCTGAGTTGAGAAATTTAACTCAAGAAACATTTTGATGAAATCATTCAATCAACTAAACAACATTATCAAAGATAAAACAAAGGATCAAACAAGGATCAGAGTTAAATGTGTTTAAATTTCTGAAAATCCTTTTAAAAAATCAAATTGAAAATTAAGAACACTGTTTCTAAACTACCTATGCAAATAAAAGGTATTGAATATTATTATATTTTTAAAAAAAAAATAATAAAACACACAATCTTCATGAACTTTCGAATCTGGAACACACGTCAGTGACTTTGTCAACGAATAAGATATGAATGTGTAATAATGGTGACAGTATCATTGGAAATATGTTTGTTGGGACTTATGTCCTGAACCATCGCGTGACGAGATGTCTTCGTTCCGGCCCCTTGGGAACTTTTGGGTCACTAGAGGTCAGAGGTTAAGTTCATAGGGGGCACGGAATTTGAGACTGATTGCCTCAGGTCACTTTGAAAAAGACAAGAGAAGGGTTGGTGACCTAATCATAGATATTAGAACTTCTGTCCACCTTGGGAAATCTACTGTACTCAACTTGATGACCTAACCTGACCTTTAATTCCATCAGCCCAGAATCTCAATCTGACATCCTTTTGGTCTCTGAGACGGTGAACATAACATGAATATCTTTTTATTTTTATTTATTTATTTATTTGCAATTTTAACAAATTCATAGTTTACAACATGTTTACAATAACAGATTATACACATGATAATAATACCTACAGTTTAAGCTTATTATAAATATGGAACTTCTTATTTCTTCTTTGGACTTAACTACTCTGATTGGAAACTTCTTATTTCTGTTATATGTTAGATATGTTAAGAAGAGAGAACATTTTGGTTCAGAGCGAAACTCAAAAGAAGACTGAAAACTTTATTTTTGAAAAGTTTAAGTTGGTTGGGTATTCTATGAGCAATTATTGAGTACTGCTTGTGACGTTGTAACTTGGCACACATCCTCACTTGCTACATTACGAGCAATCTCCAGCGTGACTCAACATTAGGACATTGTGGTACCTTGGAATTTGGAATGGGTCATCATTAGATATTACTTTCTTTCATATCCAGGTTTTTCATCTGGTGAATCAGTTGGTTAAAAGAAATATTTCGTGGATTATATTTTTCTGTATTTTCCATTCCATTATTATTATTATTATTTACTAGGGAATTTATTGGGGAATTGATATAAATACGTGGATATACCTAGTGACGTAGGCATCCACATCGGACCATGCTTATCGTCATCGTGAGGAATTCTAGAGGTAAAGTTGATGAGGGTTTTCTCAAGAAACAAGTCCAATCGTTGCTGTTACACTTACTTAATCTACTTCTCACTCGTAAGACTAGAATTCTAATTCAGCATAACCGTAGCCTTGGACTTGGGACTTTTCCATTGATTGCAACAGTTCCTGATAGAATAGAAATATTTGTCTGGATGAGTGGCACACCGTCGAGGTTCTTAGTGTAATCAATCAGAGTGCAATCAATTTCGTGGAGGCAATACAGGGGGCCTGGCATTAAACACCAGGAAAACAAGGCTTTTATTATTTTTCTTTTTTAAAAAAACATTTTTACCTAAGAGCTAATGTACAAAATTTTCTGGTCATTAGGTGAAACATTACATAATCTCTTCTCTTCGGCGGGTTCCATTATCCTCGTTCCATAATGCTCGTGTAACACTGATTGATTCATTTCCTCGTTTCCTGCTGTCTAGGAAATTTACATTACATAATCTCTTCTCTTCGGCGGGTTCCATTATCCACGTTCCATAATGCTCGTGTAACACTGATTGATTCATTTCCTCGTTTCCTGCTGTCTAGGAGTCTAGGACGCCAATGCGAATTCCCCCCGTTGGGAGAGAGAAAGTTCTTTACATCATGACCAATATCAATGTGTATAGGGACGTAGCTACATGTCGACTGATTGGGTTTCGTTGTAGACGGTACCGTTTATTCATTCTCTTGTAGCTTGTAATTTCATTGAAACATCAATTGGGAGAGAGAAAGTTCTTTACATCATGACCAATATCAATGTGTATAGGTACGTAGCTACATGTCGACTGATTGGGTTTCGTTGTAGACGGTACCGTTTATTCATTCTCTTGTAGCTTGTAATTTCATTGAAACATCAGAAAAGTCATAATACGCTGATTTTTATGGACCTAAGTAATGAAAATATTAGAGCCGCTTGGCGTTTTGATAGATATTTACATAAATAGTTACTTATAAGGACTAGTATGTTGAATCCAAAGTTATTCAGTATTCCTATAGACCAAAAAGAGGTTTTGTTTAGTGGAGTATAAGATTCCGTTTAGTCCACAATTATGCCTATAGATCCTACATCATGGACCTCACCGATACTATCGATTCTCGGAGCTATGGCCAATGCTTGATTGGGGACGCTTGTATTCATTAGCACGGTTTGTTTATTTCCTCTTGGATGGGAACTAGGCTAGGGTTGAGGGTCGGGGCTCCATTGTGGACGCCTACTTAGATCGGTTGCATCATGCTTTACAGTTACACCCTGTATAAGAAGATAATTGTTGGATCATGTGGATGATGGATACCGATATTATTTTGTGCTGAGTACACTGAAGCCTAATGCTACCTGTATAATACATTCAGCATACAGATGTATTGATTAGGCTAGAGGTACTCAACCTGTTCCATTGGGTTGTGGACATAGACTAGGAATGTTATAGATATACACCAGTATAATTGTAGTTGCTAACGCGTCGCGTCGCCAAAATTATCGTTTGGTCGTGATGGCAACTAGGAATGTTATAGATATACACCAGTATAATTGTAGTTGCTAACGCGTCGCGTCGCCAAAATTATCGTCTACTCTACTCCACATTCTTAACCAAGCTTAACTTCAAAACTTGTGATTTACCTACTATAGTTTTCGTAGTTTTACATCTTTTACAATTTACGAGAATAGAACTTCTGGTACTTACCTGTACCTATATGTAAGACGTATATAAGTATATTGGTGATTATTTTCCCAACTGATATTTATAAAATATGGTTAGATACCTAGGTACCTGTACCTATATGTAAGACGTATATAAGTATATTGGTGATTATTTTCCCAACTGATATTTATAAAATATGGTTAGATACCTAGGTACATACGTCGCTCTAATAAGTCTAATACATTATACTGACGTCAAAGGAAGTTTCATAGGTTTTTTTCTTCTTCTTTTCTTGAAATAAGTTCTGTTTTGATTAATAATTCTGATGAACGTCAATGGCGGATCATCAGTACATCTACTTTGAGATTGAGGGGCGATGTGTAGAACAAATTAGCTACAGAGACCCTAAGAGAACTATTTAAAGGACCGGTCACACAGAACGAGACCTGCGGCCTGGCCGCAGCGAACTCTGTACTCTACGTAAATAAATTGTACATGCCACGCCACATTAGAGAGCGATCTGGCCGCTCGGCCTGGGTAGGCCGCGCGGCCTATTAGAAGAGTTGTAAAATGTTACAGAGGTCGCGGCGGCCTGAGAGTATTTCGTGTGATATTGGATATTGAAGACTCGTGACTTTGTGAAGTTTGATGTTTTTTTTTTCCGTTACTATTTTTGTTTTGTTGTAGTTTTGACATGGAAGAGACAGAAAAACTGATTTCTCTTGTTCGAGAGAGTGTTTTCTTGTGGTCCATTGGTCATGAAGACTGGAAAAACACCGGAAAGAAAGCAAAACAATGGGCAGATATTGGAATGTCTGACTAGGGGACATTAAACAGAGAGAAGACTAGCGTCTGGCTGTGGGACTATAAACAGGGAGGAGAACAGCTAACCCTAACAACTATAGTAAATCACAAGTTTTGAAGTTAAGCTTGGTTAAGAATGTGGAGTAGAGTAGTTTTTTTTAATGGAGGACGGATTTGTTGCGAATGTTGGAATGTGTTTTACTAAACTGGGTATTACCATTCCGAGTTCTGATGTAACTTAGATTCTGTACATATATTAACATGGCTAGAGCTAGAGACCATCACCCCAGTGTATAGCAGATACAAAAAGACATCTTTTCTTTATTCTGCTATATCCTCACTTGTAGATGGTCTTGAACTCAAAGGCTGACTGGAACGCCTAAATATTCTAGTTCTGTAAAAACCTTGGGCACGAACATGGGAAGGTTTTCTCGCAATCGAAATAGTTTCATTGGAAGACGTGATTTCATCAGGACGTTTGTTGTCATCATGTGGAAACTTGCTAATCTGAGGAGTAAAATTTTTTAATGACTCGAAAATATCAGGATCTTTTGGGCACTCTCTTTCTTCTTCCCCTCGAGCTTTCGGGAGAATTGGGATGCAAGTGTCTTGATAAGGTACTGTAGGTATACTGGAATAGAGATTTTGATTATTATTGACATTCTTCGTTTCGTCCACACTGAAAGAAAATTTGACCAAATTCAATGACTGAGACGTTTCAAAACTTAGAACGGGCTCTCACCGGTATGAAATTATTTTCTACAAGTTGACCCAGAGTTCATCAACCGATATGACACTAACAAAGCGTCAAGATATACTATCACTGGAGATGGAGAGAGCCAACCTAAAGACAATAACCTAACTATGACAAGCTATGCATATTAGAGCTCATAATGCTCATATTGTTTGTTATACGGAGAGGAAAGTGGATGGGATGTCGAACCTATGACAAAACATGAGAAAGATACAAACATTTATACAAAGACAATCGGACAGATGATGATACCTGTCCATCAAATTGCATTCAAGTAGGAACGGAGAGAATACTGAGATGCTGTCAACCTAACCTAACCTACAATATCCATGTAGAACTGTAGATGGAAAGGGATGTGACAGTAAGAACGGTAATTGGAAGAAAGATCTTATTTAATATGCAATTTTTTAACCCAGAAGAAAATCGTTCCTGAAAAGTACCATTGGTACTTATATAGGAACCAAAGAGACATGATGTTCAGGTAGGTACAATAAATAAACCATTATTATTAAAATAATAAAAAAAAATCATGTGTGTGCGTATACAATGTGATGTTTAAAAAGAAAAGACTGCATTTTCTAAAGAAACAGCTTCTATTGTAAGAGGAATAATTAATCCCCACCTAGGTACATAGATAAAGCTAGCATAATTTTTAGAAAGCCCGAAACTGTCACTTCCATATGAGCTCCAAACTGGACGTTGCGTTTACTTTATTATCTTCAATGTATACGTATGTATAGAACCTGAAGACCTGATACATTTCAATGTATAGGACCTGAAGACCTGATACACTTCAATGTGTTTGGTTTAAACTTTAAGATTGGTTACTGTAAGTAGCTCTAAGTTGGTTGGGTATTCTATGAGCAATTATTGAGTACTGCTTGTGACGTTGTAACTTGGCACACATCCTCACTTGCTACATTACGAGCAATCTCCAGCGTGACTCAACATTAGGACATTGTGGTACCTTGGAATTTGGAATGGGTCATCATTAGATATTACTTTCTTTCATATCCAGGTTTTTCATCTGGTGAATCAGTTGGTTAAAAGAAATATTTCGTGGATTATATTTTTCTGTATTTTCCATTCCATTATTATTATTATTATTTACTAGGGAATTTATTGGGGAATTGATATAAATACGTGGATATACCTAGTGACGTAGGCATCCACATCGGACCATGCTTATCGTCATCGTGAGGAATTCTAGAGGTAAAGTTGATGAGGGTTTTCTCAAGAAACAAGTCCAATCGTTGCTGTTACACTTACGAGTACTTACTTAATCTACTTCTCACTCGTAAGACTAGAATTCTAATTCAGCATAACCGTAGCCTTGGACTTGGGACTTTTCCATTGATTGAATTCCATTATTATTATTATTATTTACTAGGGAATTTATTGGGAAATTGATATAAATACGTGGATATACCTAGTGACGTAGGCATCCACATCGGACCATGCTTATCGTCATCGTGAGGAATTCTAGAGGTAAAGTTGATGAGGGTTTTCTCAAGAAACAAGTCCAATCGTTGCTGTTACACTTACTTAATCTACTTCTCACTCGTAAGACTAGAATTCTAATTCAGCATAACCGTAGCCTTGGACTTGGGACTTTTCCATTGATTGCAACAGTTCCTGATAGAATAGAAATATTTGTCTGGATGAGTGGCACACCGTCGAGGTTCTTAGTGTAATCAATCAGAGTGCAATCAATTTCGTGGAGGCAATACAGGGGGCCTGGCATTAAACACCAGGAAAACAAGGCTTTTATTATTTTTCTTTTTTAAAAAAACATTTTTACCTAAGAGCTAATGTACAAAATTTTCTGGTCATTAGGTGAACCAGGTACAGCTCCACCAAGAAGTCTGAGAAGTGCTGACATATGGCTGGTATACTGGTACACCTCATGTTGGGTTCACCATGCACTTTCTCTTTCATTTATTATTAGGAGAACTTCTCAAGTCTTCTCATATTCAAGTCTCTAATGCTTGGGTCCAGACTACCTTCATGCTAATCAGTATCTACTATCTAAGAACGAAGAAGTTCCTTTGATTTTGGCAAATGCAAATACCTAGTGCTTTTAGATTTTCCGTCGAAATTCACTTCAACAAAGATTGATTTTTTATTTCAATTGGTTTCTTTGTCCTCACAGGTCTCAGATGTGTAACCAAATCCAAACAATGGAATGATCTAACCAAAAGTCCAAGGCGAAAAAGGAATGGTCTAACCAAACCAAACCAAAAGAGAAATAATTGTAACAAGAAGCTATAGGTATAGAATTTACATACAAGACTGGTCCCATATAGTTGATGCTGATACGGTTGTAAATGGTCAGAAGAAATTTAGTTGTGAAAATCCTCTCTTATAGGAAGACAAGAAAGAATTCACTTTGCATGTAGTCCCAACAGGTGAGGCTTTGATTTATGGCATATACCTACCTAGATAACAATTTTTTGTCATACCTACCTACAGTAATTTTTCATCTCCTAAGGTAGGTACCTACTACCTTTACTGTAGGTACCTATCTATGTAAACCTTGACCTTATGGATCAGAAAAAATAAATTCTTGAGAACTGAAGAGTCATCTAACATTATTACAAAATCAAAGAGTTATAGGTGCTAAAGCTACTTCTTTAAATTTTACAGGAGAACAATCTTTTTCATGCTTTCAATGTGTCAATTATTTAGACTTAGGTAAGTATCTACATAATTTATTTTATAATAATTAATAAATGAATCGCTGATTGTAAAAAGGGGATTAGTCCAAAAATGTAATTTTTCAGGAGAGACAAAAAACTGTTCTGTATGGAAACTAATAGTGGACTAAAACGAATCAAATAAATATACATTCTCAAGGACTTCTTTGCGGTCATTTTCCATTGAAAATTCGGTTTAGGAATAAGACCCCTGGGGGCCATTATAAAAAGTGGACTAATCACCTTTTTACACTGAATTAAATTTTCACCAAAGAACTTTTTTTTTTCTTTTTACTGTACCCATTTAGAGTACACAAGTCTGTATGATTATCATTTTAACCAGCTAGTGCCCTAGTAAATAATAAACCATCATTATTACTACCTTAGGAAATCAGAAGGGATAGTTAGGGTATGGTTTTTGTATTTTTTAAAAAAAATTCAAGAAAAATAGGTAGGTATACATGTTTTTTCTTTATTATTTTTAAATAATTTTTAGTCAAATCGGTTGCAATACTTTCCCTGGTCGTTTTTTAGCCAAAATAAACAAGTTAGGTTTGTCGGACAACTCTGATTTTTACATTAAAAGGGCCGTCTACCCGTCAGGACTCTAAAACTGTAAAAAAGAAGAAATTCGAAAATATGTGACTAATCCCCTTTTTACACTCAGAAATTCAAATATTCTCTCTCTCTCTCTCTCTCTCTCTCTCTCTCTCTCTCTCCTCTCTCTCTTCGATATACATACAATATGTGCCAAATGTTAGTAATACGTCAACATTTCACAATTGAGGCTATTGGATGAATAGCTATGAACCAATTAATATCTACACAATCAGTTCTAAAAGAGCTAGGTGCTAGGTATGATAACGGCCCTTGTTCTACTAACACGCGGCCAAAGATGGTATTTTGCAAAGCGCTGTTATGTGAAATGAGACAATTATTTTCCTCTTGAAAACTTTGGCTGACGCATAGCCTTATCTACATAGGACTACCAACATTAATATACAATATCAGCAAGGGCATCGGTTTGAAATGTCGTTCCATGGAACTAAACCAGGTATTTCTCTGCAGAGCCCAATTTGGCTGCATGGAACACTGTAACGCGGAGGCACCTATGGGTTCTAGCCTAGCTGGATCATTAAAAGATATTATTATAGACTTATCAGTAATCACTAGACACTGAACTATTCTACAGTAAGAATTTAGACTATCAAACTCTTTTATCTGTCACTCTCAACAAACTGGTTCTCTTTGGGTTATCTAACTTCCTCTTGCACCTAATGGGAACGCTGTGATTTAGGGCCACATGTTTCGGAACATACGGGTTCAGTTTGAGGTTAGTGTTCAAGACTAGATGGAATAGGCATAGCAAATAATAGTAAGGACACAGCATCCATTTGACCAATTTTCAACCGACATCGACATCTACAGGCTTAACTACTAGTTCCCAGTAGTTGTCTTCTACAGTAGGTATTGTCAATGGAATCATAATAATTATGACATTTAGGTATAGATGGAAAGTATATGGGTGTGATTTGTCGGTTTTCGCCATAATTATCTATTTTCATGATGGAGATGAAAAGAATATTGCTCGTATAGGTATAGATGGAAAGTATATGGGTGTGATTTGTCGGTTTTCGCCATAATTATCTATTTTCATGATGGAGATGAAAAGAATATTGGCAACCGTGTTCTATTCGCTCCATGTATCATTGTACTGAAGACCCAGGTATTGGTATTGCTGATAGGTAGGTATTATTATTCCGGAATGTCTCGTACATTATAGCAGGTGATGGCAATGCCAGCATTCATAATCATGTGATAATGTTTTCCGTGCTTGGCTAAAATGTAGAGGGGTTCTCAGACTGTCCGGTTTCTTGTCGATGGCTAATGTCGCCTGTCTGAAAAGACTCCCATGGAGGCTTGCATGATCACCCTAATCACTAGACACTGAACTATTCTACAGTAAGAATTTAGACTATCAAACTCTTTTATCTGTCACTCTCAACAAACTGGTTCTCTTTGATAGGAATGTTATAGATATAATTGTAGTTGCTAACGCGTCGCGTCGCCAAAATTATCGTTTGGTCGTGATGGCAAGAAACACGTAGTTCAATGAATCTCAAGAACCTCTCAATCGATATACATACAATATGTGCCAAATGTTAGTAATACGTCAACATTTCACAATTGAGGCTATTGGATGAATAGCTATGAACCAATTAATACACAATCAGTTCTAAAAGAGCTAGATAGGACTACCAACATTAATATACAATATCAGCATGGGCATCGGTTTGAAATGTCGTTCCATGGAACTAAACCAAGTATTTCTCTGCAGAGCCCAATTTGGCTGCATGGAACACTGTAACGCGGAGGCACCTATGGGTTCTAGCCTAGCTGGATCATTAAAAGATATTATTATAGACTTTATAAACTAATCGTTAGACACTAACACTCATGATAGTGTTAATAAGTCTGGTGGTAATCTTGTGTTTACGCATTGGAATACTGAGGAATTACAAGATGAAATATGTACAGAATCTAAGTTACATCAGAACTCGGAATGGTAATACCCAGTTTAGTAAAACACATTCCAACATTCGCAACAAATCCGTCCTCCATTAAAAAAAACTACTCTACTCCTCATTCTTAACCAAGCTTAACTTCAAAACTTGTGATTTAC
>NW_007377869.1:101033-114256 GCF_000475195.1 Diaphorina citri
AGGAGAACAGCTAACCGTAACCAGCCTAGCTAGCTTTCAGTTTTCAAAGGGTTCTCTCTGCTTTAAAGAACTAGCACAAGTCCTCACAATGCAATGGTTGACTAGGATTCAGGACAAACCAAAACATGGCTAGAGACCATCACCTGGTGTACCAAAAGAAAAAAAATATCCTTTCTTTATTCTGCCCTCACCATTCAGCTAGAGCTGAAGCCACTACAACAAGAACAACACTCATAATACCGCCACTGGTCGCTACTGCATCACAGTAGTTAACTACCTACTTGATTGCCCTCACGAGGCTGAGTGCCCCCCCGAATTCCCAGTACTCAAGTATAGAGTCGAAAAAACTTCGACCCTGCCGGGAATCGAACTCAAGACCTCTAGTGTACAAGCCCAGAATAATACCATAATACCAACTAGGCCACAGTTGTGGATTGTGGGAGTACCATCTCTTTGAGTTTCAACTACCTATAAGTAGTACAGTAAGTGGGAGTCTAAAATCTCTTCTAATTTCAACTATAGTATAGTACCGAATCTCAACCAATTGTCTGGCTGTCTGGCTAGGGGACATTAAACAGAGAGAAGACTAGCGTCTGGCTGTGGGACTATAAACAGGGAGGAGAACAGCTAACCCTAACCAGCCTAGCAAGCTGGCAGTTCTTCAAAGGGTTCTCTCTGCTTTTAAAGACCAAGCACAAGTCCTCACGATGGTTGACTGCGGTTCAGGACGAGCCAGCCATATTAACATGGCTAGAGCTAGAGACCATCACCCCAGTGTATAGCAGATACAAAAAGACATCTTTTCTTTATTCTGCTATCGCCATTCGGCGAAAGCTAAAGCCGCTACAACAACAACAGCAGATATTGGAAAGGAGCTAAACCAAAGTAACTGGCGAAATGGTCATCTGATAATATATATGTATTTTTGTTAAACAATTAAAAAAAAAACGAGTGTTTTTCTTTCAACCTCAACATAAAGAAACAATTTTAATAACGTCTGCACTAGAGGAAGGAAAGAAATAAACTAGATCGCGCTCTCTTGGCCGCGTCCAGTGTGACCACTCAGAACGCGGCGGCCTGCAGCCTGCGGCCAGGCCGCGGGCCGCGTTCTGTGTGACCGGTCCTTAAAGCGTCAAGATAGACCTTGGTTCTGTAGCTATAGATTTAGATTTTTTTCGTTATCAACTTCATTACAGTCTTCAAGCATTCTCTGAGGTTAACAAACACTTTAACATGATTGTGGATCCGGGCATTAGATCGTTATCAACTTCATTACAGTCTTCAAGCATTCTCTGAGGTTAACAAACACTTTAACATGATTGTGGATCCGGGCATTAGAAGACTCAAAACTCAGATTATATCACCGTAAGTAGAGGCGTTCAGTGAAGTAGGTAATACCTACTTGAAAAACTATTTTAGGTATGTGACGAAGTATAGGTAAACCTATCTCAAAATGTCCAATATCCAGAACCAAACCGGTATGAAATTATTTTCTACAAGTTGACCCAGAGTTCATCAACCGATATGACACTAACAAAGCGTCAAGATATACTATCACTGGAGATGGAGAGAGCCAACCTAAAGACAATAACCTAACTATGACAAGCTATGCATATTAGAGCTCATAATGCTCATATTGTTTGTTATACGGAGAGGAAAGTGGATGGGATGTCGAACCTATGACAAAACATGAGAAAGATACAAACATTTATACAAAGACAATCGGACAGATGATGATAAGGGTTGGGACATCGAGACGAAAACATCGATGTTCGATACATCGATGTTTTTAAACTTCGATATATCGAGTATCCGATGTATCCTTAATCTACTTCTCACTCGTAAGACTAGAATTCTAATTCAGCATAACCGTAGCCTTGGACTTGGGACTTTTCCATTGATTGAGCTGAGCACGTACTATGACCGCTGCGAAAACCTGACTGGAATGGGTTAAGGAGACATGTACATACCTAGTATACTAAAGCTTTGATGTGATTGATTTCCTCTCCTCTCTACCTGTACTGAAACCTCTTCGGTTCTACTGACACTTTGGCATTCGTGTCTTCACGTGTACGTCCGCTTGAGTCTTAGTGAACACAACAGTAGCATTGTTCATATTGGCTGGCATTCCTCAGTATGTACCACCACTGTCTTGTCTATACCAAGACTCCCTGCATTAGGATGCTTTCTATAGGTTGAGCAAACTGTTTACCCAATACGTTTTAAGTTATTCAAATACCTATCAAAACCGAACACATACTTTAATTTGTGATTGTCCTCCTTATAGCTCATTCATTGATAACATGAGAGTAATGTAAGAGAATAATTATATCCATTGTGTATATTTACTTCGTTTCTTTTTAATGGGTACACATTTTATAAAAGAATTCTTTTTCAAAAGTCAATTTATGTATGTAGCTACATACGTAGGTACCTTTATTTAACATCCGAACATTTATAATACATATTATCTTTTTGGTCCCCATCATTAATAGCGATGTGTAAAGCCTGAGTGAGTTCTATAAAAGAACTACTCTTTTCAGTGAACTACTCCGTCAATGAGTCAGAACCAACTCCCTATAATCCCTAGTGCCTATAGGGAGTTGAAGAGTGAGTTACCATTGAAATACATAGTAGTTTTTTTTTCCTAACTCACTTAGGTATTCTTTACACATTGCTCTTTTCATTTGTTCCATTTTCGCTGACCATTTTCCAGCTCTAAGAAACCTAACTCACTTAGGTATTCTTTACACATTGCTCTTTTCATTTGTTCCATTTTCGCTGACCATTTTCCAGCTCTAAGAAAAAGTTGACTGTTTTCTTCGTCTTTTCATCTGCCTATTCCATATTTGTTCTTCCATCCTTTTTACCTTTAAGCTGCAAGACTTTCTTGATTTTCTTTCACAAACATTATCTTTCCATATGCGTTATATCCTTTTGGTACATTTCTATACTAGAGTATCTACCTATCTCCGAAACTCTCTCTTCTCTTTCCTATATGACTCTCATGTCTACACGATGATCTAAGCTGTAAATATGGATGATAATCACATATTTTGTATGTCCTTGTTTGGGTAGGGGAAATGTCGGATATTGGTTTCTTGTGGTCCATTCTAAGCTGTAAATATGGATGATAATCACATATTTTGTATGTCCTTGTTTGGGTAGGGGAAATGTCGGATATTGGTTTCTTGTGGTCCCTTCAAGGTAATCTTGAAATAGCTCTGTTGCTACACTGTGCTGTAGTTGTAGAAAATAACTTGCTTGAAGTTAAACAACTTAACCAACTAAATACACATTAAATATGTGTTGATACGAACAATGATGAAATAAATGAAGTATGCACCTACTTGATAGTGGGGACAATCTGTATACAGACATTACAGACGTTCTAATGACCACTAGTGAGATTTTACCATAAAATGAAGTATGCACCTACTTGATAGTGGGGACAATCTGTATACAGACATTACAGACGTTCTAGTGACCACTAGTGAGATTTTACCATGACTTACACTCACCCCTGTCCTGTCTATAAAATTACCCCTGTGTTATTGCAATTATTCTGTCTGAAATCAGGTTTAGTGTTTTTGGCAATAAGCAGAATCAAACTCCAACAAAAAGTAGGATAGCTACTCGTACCTACCTGCGTTCAAACGAAACTTATTAGGTAACTTAACAGAGGCGTAGTGAATGTAGTGAGCAAAGTTATGATTTGGATTAACACAATATGCTTGAGTTATGTGGGACAAATAACGAACTTGGAAATGGGATAGAGAGGAAATTGGCCTCAGTGAAAAACGAAGGAGCAATAGATAATAAATAATTCAATGTTTGATGTTTGAAAAGAGGAGCTTGTAAAAATGTTGGAAATTTTGGTCAAAACATTATTTACCTACATGGGTTGATGGGTATTATTAGTGAAATTATTACGAAATAGGTATTCAATATTTATACAAAATACCTGAGTAGTAGGTATCTAGTCGTAATATTACTTACGTGAAAGAAACGCTCCAAGGAAACATTTTCTTGATTTTATCCCGTTGAGCTAACTCCATTCCAATTTCCACTTTTTGATCATCAGCCATTTTGTCCTGATAGCACTTGATGCACTTTTACGAGTGATAACAACTTACAACCGAATTATCAACACACTAAGAACGCAAAAATTACGTAACACGGTAAAATTAATCACGAAAAAAATATGCTACATTAATTTTTAAAAAAATAAGCTATTTTATCTGAGAATGATGAAAAATTAAATTATTTATTGATCAATTTTTACAATACTATTTACGTTTTAATAAGTAAATAATAAAATATATGAAAATTGAAAATCAACCTGATGAGGAAAATCACAACAATATTAATTTTTTAAAACTAAAATATTCTAAACTAAAGATTAAAAAAAAAAATATCAACCAAAAATAATAATGAAGATAAAACTTAATTCTACTTCACTATCCAAAGAATATTTGAATCGAAACGCGGAACTCCAAATGGAATTGGAATCGTAAAATAAAAAGAACTACCTATTTGTTGAATTTACGTAAAACTAAAACTACCTAGGTATAAAAAAAGAAACAGGTTTTTTTACTAAACTACACTTGGATCCATCTCGGATCTCGGATAGCGTTGGGTTTTAGGTAACTCTAGCTAGGGGATTAGGGAGGTTAGCTTTGATTTACCTATAGGTTTAGGTTTGGATTGTGACGTTCTGGTTACTCCTCTGGCATCTGGCTGTCCCACCACTAAACCAACCAAGAGCTACGAGGTCTTCTCTAATGTCTCTTGACTTGAGTTGAGAATAGAGTCTCGTATGTACAATGTACATACCTAATCGGAATCAAACTGACGTTGACTAAAGTTACAAAAACTTTACCACACATCCCTTGTGTGTAGATAATTATGTATTGGTGATGTTGTAATACAAATTTTGGTCAAACCCTGGAGGTACTTTTCAAGAACTCTGTCTTGGTAATAATAGCAAACCCTTGAGAAGAAGGTAACCACTACCGGCGAGGTTAATACTACAGGTATTCTCTACCACCTAACCCCTAGGTACTACTTACACCTTTCCGTAGATAATGCATTTACTTGAGAAGGATAAATAACTGAATATTTGGCATTCGTGTCTTCACGTGTACGTCCGCTTGAGTCTTAGTGAACACAACAGTAGCATTGTTCATATTGGCTGGCATTCCTCTGTAGTAGGTACTTAGATAGGTAAAACGTTGTACTTCAAAGGGAAAGGGGATATAAACAAGGATTTAATGTCTCGGCCTCGATTCGAACCCGAGCCTTTGCACTTACCTATGAGGCAAACACCACTCCTACAAACATAGTCAGTATTCACATTAGGCTGAGCTATGTTAGTGTGGTCAGTGGTCACACCTCTTGGTATAGGTAATATAGGTTAATGCTATGTTAGTGTGGTCAGTGGTCACACCTCTTGGTATAGGTAATAGGTTAATGCTATGTTAGTGTGGGGTCAGTGGTTCTCAATCATCACTCTAATAGCTTAGATCTGGCTATGCATCGAGAGAGCTTTATAGGTGTGGCTGAGAGACTGCTCAAACAGACAGAGGACCAATATAATTGGGAGCAGGAGGAACCCCACGTCCAAATGTAATCTAAATTCTAAGTTACTACTCATAAACTTATTCTATGTTAACTTTTTTTTTCTTCCACCCCCCCCCCCCTTACTCAGTGGTCACACCTCTTGGTATAGGTAATAGGTTAATGCTATGTTAGTGTGGTCAGTGGTCACACCTCTTGGTATAGGTAATAGGTTAATGCTCCACAAGCTCAAAACAATCAAATCATTTTATGATACGGGCCTAAGCAACAAGTAGTAATATGTGAGCAGCTGGAGCTTGACAGCTTGGAGATGCGGAGAGGTGTCTCCTCCTTGACTTTCATCCATGACTACATGAACAACAAAATCGCGCAGTATATTTTGATCTTCTTTGTTTTGTGAGTTGATTTCTTTGGATTTCCCTTGAAAATCCTATTATTTGAGTGAATTGAAAATGGAGAACATTGAAGAGAAGTTGATAGCATTAGTGCAAGTTAAAACTGTTCTGTACGACACCTCTGATACAGACTAGATCCAAAGTTTGATTGTTTTGGTCTTCTCAAACATTGAACACAAGGACAAAAACTCGGCATCTGAATCAGATTCAGAGCTCAACATAATATTTAAAAAAGAATTTGCCATCTTTAAACACAAAAAAAAAAGGTTTTTTAAAATACGTAGGTAACAGGTACCAACACCTACTGCTCATCAATGTGCGCTGTAAACTGTGTCCTGTGTCACACAGTTCCAATTTTCCTAAACTGCACTGCGTGGCTGTGCTGCCTGACTGTGTAACGCAGCTCAATGTGCGCCCTAGCTTAAGGTCCAATCGTCCAATGCTGCCCGCGGTCAATATAATAAAGGTAATAATTAATTATTTACAAAGAACAAAGCTTATCATTGATAATGCTGACTAATCACATAATCAGTTTTAGTGTGCAGCTCAATACAAAAGGACATTTTAACTCTATTTTTTTCTACCTACCTATTTAGGACGTCCTATTTTGAACCAAGTTTTTGTATCGGTAATGTACATAGGTCAGTAGGTATCAATATGTAATTATGTACGTTGCAGTAGATAGGTATGATACATAATTATGTACCTGTATATATTTGTAAAAAATATTAATAAATAAATACCAATAAACAACTTCCATCATGGACACATTTCGTTACCTACAACAAACAAACTGTAACTCACTATAATTTAATTTATTTAAATTTCCTAATACCTAGGTAGGTACTTTATTAAATATTTTTGATTTCATTATAGCCAATGGCTTTCATCCTTCGAATACCTATGTTGTACCGTGGAATCGGTTAGATAGGTAGGTAGGTATTCATTGAAATTGAAAGTGAAATACTGCGGGTCAAAGCATTACCTAACTTGAGAGTAACATTTGTATGAATGCCTTCAGTTAAAATTGCTTATGCAATGTGCCATACAAAAAAAATAGGTACTTACCTATTCTGCAAGTCTGCAATAAAGAGGAAAAATAAAACTAACAAAATCATCTTTTTTCGTGCTTCAAAATAGCTACATGTGAGTATTTTAATATTGTATTTAATGACACCCTTATAATTATTAACTTAAATTAAAAAAAGAACAAACAGTCTGTTGATGAGAAAATAATAAAATCTAACCAAATTTGAGATACCAAACTTGAGATAATATGTACCTAGGTATAACCTAATGAAAAATAACCTTATTATTTACATACAAATATAATATAGGTCAGGCTTGTCCAACCCGCGGCCCGCGAGCTCATTTTTGCGGCCCGCGAAGGCCCGCCTAAAAAAAATGAACGAAAATGAGAAATAACAGTAAATAGGGTAAGTGTACCATTTATTCGCCCACCTAAAAAACGTACCATTTATTGGCCCACCTGCCAACATTTATTTTTCTAATTTTTTTGTTTTTATGACTACAATTTTGGAATACCACTGGTTCGATAGCATTCTTTAAGCCCTTTCTTTTGATGAAATTGGATCTTGAAAAAGTTCGTCCAGTTCAGACTTATGTGGCGTAGACCCACAGGTGGGCCAATAAATGGTACGTTTTTTAGATGGGCGAATAAATGGTACACTTACCCTATACTAAATAAAATAATTAATGTATGAAAATTTTCAAATTTAAAAATTATCCCAGTTTACCTTACAAATTTCAACACTCAACATGCAGGCACAAGTAGGTACACAACGGCTACGCATCGCCGGCGGGGTGGATTTACAAAAAAAAAGAAAAAAAATTCAACGAAAAACATTTTTTTTTCTTGCTTTAACAAAAATAATACCTAGATACCTTTGCAAAATTGCCAATATGATGATTATTATTAAATACTATCTAGCTGCTCCATGATCTACCTATCCTAGAACATTCATTTCAATTAAAAGTATAAGCAGGTACCTACATCAAGAGCCAGAAGAATTTCTTTTTTCATGGTTGGTTACGTCCCACGCAATGTTGCCAAGCGTAGGGCGCATTTCTAAAATTGAATCTCATTATTTTTCCCGCGCACACTTTGGGGACGAATTTCTTAGAGAAGAAATACTTTTTAAAAAAAAAAATCTTCCCGGATTATTTATTATTTTTGACGATCTTTACGAAAAAAAATACATTTGGACAGTTATATTTTTCATGAGAATCATCAATTCCCGACACTACATATGAATCAAGTACCTAAGTATAGTGTTCAGTTAGGAACTTACCTACCTAGATTTCCAACTCGTTGTACGAGTGATTTAGTTTTTGTATTCGAAAATTACTTCTACATATGAATCAAGTAAGTATAGTGTTCAGTTAGGAACTTACCTACCTAGATTTCCAACTCGTAGTACGAGTGATTTAGTTTTTGTATTCGAAAATTACTTCAGTGGCGGTCCTGACAATACTTACCATCATTTTCATTATTAATTTCTTGGAACTTGCAATACATACTTCCTTTACTTCTTCAAAATTCTCTGCTTCCATCTAATGATTCTAATAAATCCGCGGTTGTTGTGGAGGTTTCAAGAGTCTTTCATTGTCAGATATTACAGTGAACTTGCAATACATACTTCCTCAAAATTCTCTGCTTCCATCTAATGATTCTAATAAATCCGCGGTTGTTGTGGAGGTTTCAAGAGTCTTTCATTGTCAGATATTACAGGAGTCTGTTCTGTTTCAGTCAAACGTTCAACATGATAATACCTATCACGGAATTCCACTTATTAGGTACCTACCTAAACTTTCAACTAGGTAGATGTGTAAGGTCTCTTAAGAGTTTAATATAGGGAGATGAGGAATACCTACCTAAATGAGTGATTTAATTCCTGGTATATGTATATTTAATTCATCAGCCCCCATAACCCCAACCCTTAGCTTTGTCTCTAGTCTGAATGGAACCTTGAGTTGGAAATAAATTAGCAAGGTAATCTTGTTTACCTATTCGAGAGAGAAAAAAAAAAATCGGAATCAAACTGACGTTGACTAAAGTTACAAAAACTTTACCACACATCCCTTGTGTGTAGATAATTATGTTTTACAGGAGTCTGTTCTGTTTCAGTCAAACGTTCAACATGATAATATGACGGAATTCCACTTAGGTACCTACCTAAACTTTCAACTAGGTAGATGTGTAAGGTATCTTAAGAGTTTAAGTGATTTAATTCCCGGTATATGTATATTCAATTCATCAGCCCCCATAACCCCAACCCTTAGCTTCGTCTCTAGTCTGAATGGAACCTTGAGTTGGAAATAAATTAGCAAGGTAATCTTGTTTACCTATTCGAGAGAAAAAAAAATCGGAATCAAACTGACGTTGACTAAAGTTACAACAACTTTACCACACATCCCTTGTGTGTAGATAATTATGTATTGGTGATGTTGTAATACAAATTTTGGTCAAACCCTGGAGGTACTTTTCAAGAACTCTGTCTTGGTAATAATAGCAAACCCCTTGAGAAGAAGGTAACCACTACCGGCGAGGTTAATGCTACAGGTATTCTCTACCACCTAACCCCTAGGTACTACTTACACCTTTCCGTAGATAATGCATTTACTTGAGAAGGATAAATAACTGATGAAGGCATAAAAGATTTACAAAAAAACGTAGTAGGTACTTAGATAGGTAAAACGTTGTACTTCAAAGGGAAAAGGGATATAAACAAGGATTTAATGTCTCGGCCTCGATTCGAACCCGAGCCTTTGCACTTACCTATGAGGCAAACACCACTCCTACAAACATAGTCAGTATTCACATTATAGGCTGAGCTAATGTTAGTGTGGTCAGGTCACACCTCTTGGTATAGGTAATAGGTTAATGCTCCACAAGCTCAAAACAATCAAATCATTTTATGATACGGACCTAAGCAACAAGTAGTAATACATAGTCAGTATTCACATTAGGCTGAGCTATGTTAGTGTGGTCAGTGGTCACACCTCTTGGTATAGGTAATAGGTTACCACTCCTACAAACATAGTCAGTATTCACATTATAGGCTGAGCTAATGTTAGTGTGGTCAGGTCACACCTCTTGGTATAGGTAATAGGTATCGTTAACTAAATCTGGACAACCTAATATTTCAAAAATTACAATTCACAAATGTAACATAAATAACAATATAAATAATGTCTGTGATAAGGGACTTTTCAGTCCTATGCGAGCACTATTATTATTATTATTACCTACTCGTATACCTGCCTTACTTCACTTCACCAAACCATCCTTTCAGACTCGGACTAACTTTAAGATCATGGAAATGAATACCTAGTATGTCCTAAGTAAAAACTAATCCTACATGTCGCGAATCACCAGTGTTCGGGAAAATGTTTCATTTTTGAGCCAGTTTTAAAGCGGTCCAGTTTAGGCCAGTTTTAATTTTCAGTAATTCGGTCAGTCTTAAATCATCCAAACCCACGAATCCACGTTTACTTACAATTACGTACGTTAAAAACGTTCCTCTTCCTCTTTTCTTCACACACATACACGCACACCCATCAATCATCCACAATTCCCGACACTACATGTGAATCATTCACACACATATACGCACACCCATCAATCATCCACAATTCCCGACACTACATATGAATCATTCACAACATACACGCACACCCATCAATCATCCACAATTCCCGACACTACATATATGAATCATTCACACACATACACGCACACCCATCAATCATCCACAATTGCCGACACTACATAATATATGAATCATTCACACACATATACGCACACCCATCAATCATCCACAATTCCCGACACTACATATGAATCATTCACAACATCATACACGCACCTGCAACGAACAGGACCTGCTGCTTGTAAATGATGCGGCGATCCAAGTAGCAGAATATTGGAAGAGGAGTATCTGACACGGTGATTAGTCAAAGCGGACACAGAAAGTTAAGTAAGTAAATGTGATTTTAATTCGTTCCCTATACTTATAGGTACCTATAGTTATCTACCTAGAGATACATACTTAAATCTAGAATAATACGAGTTTTATCATTTTCAACTTCAATGTTATAAATGAATTACAGAGTAAGTAATAAAGAAATAATAGCAAAAATCAAATGTAAAGTTCACAACTCGTTTTGTATGGTGTCAGGTGTTAGTTTTATATGAAACACATCCTGGTGTTCTATAGAATATCTATATCTAGGTAACCTGTTTCCATCTCAGATCATAATGTAGCTGGCGGCTAGATACACCAGTTCCCGGTGGTACACACGGGTTAAGCAACATTCAGTGTGGCGTCTTGTAACACGTAAGTAGGTACTGGTCTTTGGTCTTGTAGGAAAACACACAGTTCTGTGCCCACCTTGAGTTCTAAAACGTTCTCTGGAAAATCACCTTGAACTTTAAACTTCGTCCCTTTGTGTCACAGTAAAAATGGTACAACTTTCTCTGGGTTTGCCTCTCGAATTGATGCTCTTGAGAAATGCAAAGAGCGAAGTTCTTTCTACATAGCCCTACTATACCCATCAGAGTAGACATTTTCTTAGCTCTGGAAAATTTTATGATGACTGACATACTGATATAATAAATAGTTAGGTAGATAAACGATCATATCAGAGTAGACATTTTCTTAGCTCTGGAAAATTTTATGATGACTGACATACTGATATAATAAATAGTTAGGTAGATAAACGATGTCTAGTACACCCATCAGAGTAGACATTTTCTTAGCTCTGGAAAATTTTATGATGACTGACATACTGATATAATAAATAGTTAGGTAGATAAACGATGTCTGGCAATTCAAAAAATGATATCCTACAAAATCTCGCCATTTACCAGTTTTATACGTATGCTACTTGTACTCTACAAGCCTATACCTGTTCTTAGTTCTGAGCGATTTCACTTGGTACCTATAATATTGGTCTGAAGATAGTTGCTATGAAATGATTAACTTCTACGCAAACAAAAAATAGCTTTAACTTATCAGTACGTACTAATTACCCTAGTATATTTTATCATCCGATCTGGTAGGTATATTGATAAATAATAATTAATACACACCTAGCAACCTAGTACTTACCTATATGTATATTTCATATTTATAGGTATGTACATTATATGAGATCTATTTACACAAAATGGCCCAACTAGTAAGTACCTAGTAATCTTGTACCTCCTAACATACCTACCTACAGGGTGAATGCTGTGCTCAAAGTCGCCCTCTTCCATTAAATTAAAAATACCTTATACACCAGGTGTGCACAAACTGCGGCCCGCCAGCTCCTTTCGTGCGGCCCGCGAGCTCATTTCGATTTTTAAGAAAAAATCAAAAACAAAAAATGGTGTACCGTGGAATCGGTTAGATAGGTAGGTAGGTATTGATTGAAATTGAAAGTGAAATACCGCGGGTCAAAGCATAACCTAACGTGAGAGTAACATTTGTATGAACGCCTTCAGTTAAAATTGCTTATGCAATGTGCCATACAAAAAAAATAGGTACTTACCTATTCTGCAAGTCTGCAATAAAGAGGAAAAATAAAACTAACAAAATCATCTTTTTTCGTGCTTCAAAATAGCTACATGTGAGTATTTTAATATTGTATTTAATGACACCCTTCTAATTATTAACTTAAATTAAAAAAAGAACAAACAGTCTGTTGATGAGAAAATAATAAAATCTAACCAAATTTGAGATACCAAACTTGAGATAATATGTACCTAGGTATAACCTAATGAAAAATAACCTTATTATTTACATACAAATATAATATAGGTCAGGCTTGTCCAACCCGCGGCCCGCGAGCTCATTTTTGCGGCCCGCGAAGGCCCGCCTAAAAAAAATGAACGAAAATGAGAAATAACAGTAAATAGGGTAAGTGTACCATTTATTCGCCCACCTAAAAAACGTACCATTTATTGGCCCACCTGCCAACATTTATTTTTCTAATTTTTTTGTTTTTATGACTACAATTTTGGAATACCACTGGTTCGATAGCATTCTTTAAGCCCTTTCTTTTGATGAAATTGGATCTTGAAAAAGTTCGTCCAGTTCAGACTTATGTGGCGTAGACCCACAGGTGGGCCAATAAATGGTACGTTTTTTAGATGGGCGAATAAATGGTACACTTACCCTATAATTCAAGTAGTTGTGTTGAAACTTGCAGAATCGATAGTGAAGGAATACAAAGTATTTC
>NW_007377869.1:114794-197028 GCF_000475195.1 Diaphorina citri
AAACAATAGTGAAGTAACTTATGAAGAAAATGAGAATGTCGATATTCACGCACTTGTGTCAGCTGCAGAGTGTCCACAGAAATCGCACTAATGTCATCATGTGGTAAGTTTTCATAATAAAATAAAATTATATTATAATTACATTACACCAGGCCATCCCCCCCCCCGTGAGTTGAGTTTTTGCGGCCCGCCAACTCTCTACCTTGGTCTCTTGCGGCCCTCGGGTGCCCTAAGGTTGGACAACCCTGATATAGGTAGATATCTAAAGGTAAAACAAAATATATTGGTCTTGTGCCTTTTAATGGTCTAATGGACGGAATATCACATGAAATAAATATTCAAATAACCTACACAAATATATGTATACCTACCTAATCAAAAATAATTGTACCTAGGTATAACCTAATGAAAAATAACCTAATTATTTACATACAAATATAATATAGGTAGATATCTAAAGGTAAAACAAAATATATTCGTCTTGTGCCTTTTAACCCGTGAGTACACGCGTTAAAAATCCGAACGTCAGTACACGCGTGTAGAGAAAAAATCTCACACCTGGTTGCAACAAGTACATAGTAATATTTTTGTATTAAGTAAATCCCACATTGAAGACATTGTTGAGATTTCTGTGAGTATAAAAGAAATTTTATTATCTAAATATTAGGTACCTTGGTCTAATGGACGGAATATCACATGAAATAAATATTCAAATAATCTACACAAATATATGTATACCTACCTACTCAAAAATAATAAGATTACCTACATAATGGAGCAGTTATGCTGGAATAGAAAAACCCATGATAGAAAGAATAAGCGATCTTTATAAAGACATATCGAGTAAAGTAAGAACCCCTGTTGGAACCACTGACAGTTTTGATTATCTAAATTAGGTACCTATAATTTATAGTCTATTAAAAATTAAGTTGTAAGAAATACAAAAAAATATCAAGTTCTATAACAGAACTTAGCTTTGGCCATGATCATGAAGACTATGTTGGTTGTCATGGTAACAGCATAGATATTATTATAAGCTAGGCTACCCTACCTTGTGTAGGTAATAAGTATATTAGGATGCGAGGGCCTTGCATGAGGTCACGTGTCCCCTGGGAAATATTGGGAGGCCCCCATCATAATTAATTAATTGAAACTCACACACACGGTACCTATAATTTATAGTCTAATAAAAATTAAGTTGTAAGAAATACAAAAAAAATATCAAGTTCTATAGCAGAACTTAGCTTTGGCCATGATCATGAAGACTATGTTGGTTGTCATGGTAACAGGTAACAGCATAGATATTATTATAAGCTAGGCTACCCTACCTTGTGTAGGTAATATATTATGATGCGAGGGCCTTGCATGAGGTCACGTGTCCCCTGGGAAATATTGGGAGGCCCCCATCATAATTAATTAATTGAAACTCACACACACATACCCTTAGCTAGAACTAGGAAATTGTAAACAGGTTTTATTGAATTAAAATCACTACGCTAATGGATACAAATCTAATATTATTGTATCCATTACAACGGGCCTTCGGCAGGGTGGAGTCCTCTCGCCACTCCTCTTCATAAACGTTATCAACGAAATACAAAACACAATCATCGAAAAAATAGGAAGGAGCAAATCAAACCGTATGCTATTTGCCGACGATGTTGTTCTTTGGGGAAATAAGTCCAGATCCAAATCAACGCATGGGCAGAAACAGCAAGAAAATATGGACTAATATTCAGCCAGGAAAAGAGTGAAGTTTTGATATTTATTGTATAGGTAGGTAATTGTGTAAATAAAAGAAAGTAAATACAAACATTGCAAATTGAAGAAAAATCGTAAACTAGGTTGCAAATATATATTAGGTAATGAAAACTGTGAAGCTCTCGAAGAGAATACAATATGAGGTACAAAGATTAAAAGATAAAATATACGAAGAAAAAATTCGAAAACTAGACAACACTGACAATTATTGTATAGGTAGGTAATTGTGTAAATAATAGAAAGTAAATACAAACATTGCAAATTGAAGAAAAATCGTAAACTAGAGGGGTATTTTATTTATGTGAAATGGATATTTTTCCTAATCCAAAATATTCCACTGTGGTCACTTTTTTTATCCCCACCACAGTGCTTCAGAGATACCACTCCATCCGGTAGTGTGAAATTAGATGGAACAGAACTGAATAAAGTCCCACAATTTAAATACTTGGGAAGCATAATGTCAGAAAAAGGGAACCATCACGGAAGAAATAAACAACAGGATTGATACAAGCTCCAAGTTCTATCATTGTGTGAAAGGAATCATCTGGAAAAATGTAAAAAAAAAAAAAGGAAGGACGGACTAAAAAGTAAGCTATCAGACTTACTTCATCCCTATCTTAACCTATGGCTCAAAAAGGTGGACAATAAAGAGAAAGGAAGAGAGCAGAATCCAGACCGCAAAGGACGGACTAAAAAGTAATCTATCAGACTTACTTCATCCCTATCTTAACCTATGGCTCAAAAAGGTGGACAATAAAGAGAAAGGAAGAGAGCAGAATCCAGACCGCAGAGATGAAGTTTCTGAGAAGCACAGAACACAGTAGGAAAAACCAGAAGAGACAGGATAAAGAAGAAGAGAGCAGAATCCAGACCGCAGAGATGAAGTTTCTGAGAAGCACAGAACACAGTAGGAAAAACCAGAAGAGACAGGATAAAGAAACCAACTTGCTTATCCATAAATTGTCAGATCACTCTAAAAACATATTTAAACCCCTGTGACAAGCAGTTATGTTGTGGAGAACACTTGGATGAATCCCCTATTACCCGCCGTGCTTCGAAAATGCTTACAGAACACCGCGAGGACTTTGATTCTCTTCAATTAGTAATTAGTAGATATTATCTACACAGCTTTTTTTCTAGAATTTGATTTCTTCACTGGTATGCAAAGTGGGGGGAAACAAACTCAACTACACTCGAAAAATTAGACTTATAGGTAAAAGTACAATGCTTTTTATTGTTCATTATGTAGGTAAAAATCGATATAATAATAATTATCTATACCTACCTACTTATTACTTATAGGTAAAAGTACAATGCTTTTTATTGTTCATTATGTAGGTAAAAATCGATATAATAATAATTATCTATACCTACCTACTTATCGGTAAAAGTACAATGCTTTTTATTGTTCATTATGTAGGTATAGGTAGGTAAAAATCGATATAATAATAATTATCTATACCTACCTACTTATATCTATTATTTAGGTTTAGGCAATAGAGACTTATATCCCGCTTTCTTATACCTACCTATGTACAGTTGTACAGAGGAACAACGATTACCTATTTATGTACCTACAATTAATGATATATACGAACCTATTTAGCTATACCTACCTATGTACAGTTGTACAGAGGAACAACGATTACCTATATATGTACCTACAATTAATGATATATACGAACCTATTTAGCTATGTACATAGGTACATACATAATAAACAACGAGTTTTCGTTATGAAAAAAATCACCATAAACCTAAGTTATACAGGAACAATCCGTAGATTTTTTCTTTTTGAGATCTGAACTCTACATAATATATAATATATTATGCTTGTCAAATACTTAACTAACTAAACACCTGTTTAGACTATAACCACAAGTGATAAGAGACCTTAAAATCATTTAGATGACCAACAGGTCCCTTACCTACCGTACAGCACCATGTTACCATGTAGTAGTAGGCCTAGGCTAGTATGTAAGCTACACACAATTATTAATATGAGTTATCAGGTTATCATTAAGTCTGATCAAAGGTGCAACATAATAAATTATTTTATTGTCATGGATATTGTATAATGGAAAACCAATACATAGGGTGTTATGTCTCACCATGTTACCATGTAGTAGTAGGCCTAGGCTAGTATGTAAGCTACACACAATTATTAATATGAGTTATCAGGTTATCACTAAGTCTGATCAAAGGTGCAACATAATAAATTATTTTATTGTCATGGATATTGTATAATGGAAAACCAATACATAGGGTGTTATGTCTACCTACGTACCTACTTTCTATACCTAGAGGTATTATACAGTGCATTCATAAAGTCCCCCCCCCCACCTTAATTTTTGAACCGATGAATTTAGAAACCTGAAATTTTGTATACGGGCCTATAGGTTGTTGATATTTCCATTATACCTATTCCTACTAGACGAGATTGCATCCACAGGGCGGAAGTTTCGTTTGTAATACCTATTACCTACAATCCTACAAACAAATGTGATCCGGTTAGGATTTTAATTTATTTAATTTACATTCATACCTACCTACATAATATTCAACAACAACAACAACAACAACAACAACAACAACAACAACAACAACAACAACAACAACAACAATTACCTACAATCCTACAAACAAATGTGATCCGGTTAGGATTTTAATTTATTTAATTTACATTCATACCTACCTACATAATATAATACATCTATTCAGATTTTCGATCAATAGGTATAGGTACTTTGTGTAAATGTGTACGTATTATTAGGTACTAGGTAATCGTATTGTCTGGATCTATGGGTAGGTAGGTATGTCTGGTTTGTAAATTGTTTAAAATTGTACCTTGCTAGTTGAAGTAGGTACCTATCTACTCCAATAAATATAATAATAATAATAATAACAATAATTATACATACAGGGTGTCCACCAATGTATGACCCACTCAAATTGCTCCGAATCTGTTGGAATTTTCGAAAAATGGAAAAACCCTTCTTTCTTTGATTTTTGCAAAGAATTTTTTGACAATATTGGATTTTGCAAAAAAGATCGCAAAATCCGCGAACTTGGTACCAACTTTGGAATTTTAAACAAGAACCCCTATTTTTTTTCTTTTTTTTTTTTTTTTGTATATTATTATCTACGTACAAACTTTTAGCTAAATACATAACATCTACCTTAGGACACTTGGATCAAACGAATTGGTCGTTCTGTGAACGCCAAGAATAATATAACCATACCCAAATGTCCACTCAATCCGATGAGGTAGGAGGAACGAATTTATTAAACACAGCTCAGGTCCTGTGGGCCATTAAACACATCCCTAGTTGAATCCTACCAACAACCTCACGGCCTTAGTCTGCTCAACACCACACAGCCTATGAGGAGCCACAGTGTAGTTATCATTCTGTCCGCTAGAGAGCGACAGGTCTCCGTGAAGGCCACATTCTGCAGGCCGCGCCTCTGTAGCATGGAGTGTACACCGCGTAGCTCGGCCCTCACCAGGGGCGTCTGTCTGGCCAGCACGGCTGAGTAGAGTTGAGAGTTGGGGGAGCAGAATGTGAGGACCATGTGACTATGCACCGCCTTCATTACTTGCACCGTGCCTGCAAATTGAGTATAGGGTTTCTCGGGGAGTTGCGTGAGAGAGCCTGCAATGCAAATGAGGGGGGGGGGACAGGAGGAGAAGAAATATGTAAGCGGTTGGGTGGGGGGGGGGGGGGATTCGAAAGCTTATTAGAATAGAAAGATCTAGACTGAAATGGTATGGTCATGTAAAGAGGATGGATGAGCAGAGAATTGCCAAAAAAATGTTTGAACTAAAAGTGGATGGTGTGAGACCAAAAGGTAGACCAGAATGAGATATAGAGATATGATTAGTGCTGATGTAAGAAAAAGAGGAGAAGATCTAGATATAATCGAAGACGAGAAAAAATACCTGGACAGAATGTGGTTTCGAGGCCTTGTGAATCGACCCGTTGAATTATAAATGGAACGATACAGGATATGTACCTATGTATGTATGTACATAATGGAGCAGTAGCAAATGGGTAAAAAATATTAATAAATGGTCTTTAGTTAGGTAGGTCTGGTAGGTAGGAGATACTTTTTGTTTATCATTGGGTCTCGTGAGTTTTCATGATAAGATAAGAGTAAGGGCGGTAGGTATAGGTGTTAATTACCCCTCATCTCTCACAGTACCATCAGTACTGTCTGTGTCTGGTGACTCATTCAACCACTGGATCACTAGTCTGTTGTCCTCAACTATTCTGACATCACTAATACTGTCTATCTACTAAGAGAAGGGACATTTCATGTTGAAATGTGTTCTCAAGTGATGTTCAATTTGCTTTCATTAAAGCGAATTAAAATACCCGTGCTTCATGATGCTCTCTTAGCTCTCTCTCTCTCTCTCTCTCTCTCTCTCTCTCTCTCTCTCTCGCTTGGTCACCATGTCACGCTGAGATATTACTATAACAACTATTAAAGAGATTCAGAGTAGTGTTCTTGTGTTTACAGGGTTCTCTTGGATCGATATAACTTTAGATCATAAATTCGGATAAATAATTAACTTAGATTAGAATTTAGAATTCTAGCCTATATCTTATTAGATCTACAGGGAAGAGTCAAATAATGTCATCATGATTTTGAACGGAAGCTTTTAGCTCGCCTAAGCAGAAAGATGTTAGCGAATTGAGAACAATAAGAGAACAAATAGAGTAATTGAAAGAATTACAGAAAAGGAAGAGGTAAAATGAAACAAAAGAGTCACAACAGAAGTCATAACAATTGAAATGATAATTACAGGAAGATGCGTATTAAAAGCGACTGAGAGAGTTGAAGAAATTTACCTACATGTTATAATAACTGATGTTCCCACTTATAATCTGCCTGTTTTATTATTTCACCTCCCTCCACTGTTTCTATCAATAGACAGCAAGGAGCAGTACTCCCTGTCTGGTCAAAGATTAATTATTAATTAGTCCAAACAGTGCTGCCACGAACAATTTCATATTGAAAAATCGTCAATGAAAAATTAAATCCTCGACACTTTCTGGAATTGATCGTTCACATCAGTAAATGATAAACTTTTGACAAATAAGTATAATTTCATTTAAACATTTTTGAATGACATAATAATAAAAATGTTCCACTCTGGAAACCGAACTCGAGACTTACTTATCTGCAGGTCAAACAAGTGCTTTACAAGCTGAGCAGACAGCAGTGACAGCACACTCCTGATACCGATTACGGCGATTACCTACATCGCCGCTAACCGCTGCACAATGTTAGTTGTCTTTGTTTCTACATGACGTATGTTAGTCGCTATCAATTGGTTAGTTTTTGTTATAGGAACAAGATCACCGCAGCCATTAGGCAGATCATAAGCATTGAGATATTATAGGGCGGGCTTCCAGACCCTCAAACATGGAAGACAAGGTGTGAGACCAAAAGGTAGACGTAGACCAGAATCCCAGAATGAGATATAGAGATATGATTAGTGCTGATGTAAGAAGAAGAGGAGAAGATCTAGATATAATCGAAGACGAGAAAAAATACCTGGACAGAGTGTGGTTTCGAGGCCTTGTGAATCGACCCGTTGAATAAATGGAACGATACAGGATATGTACCTATGTATGTATGTACATAATGGAGCAGTAGCAAATGGGTAAAAAATATTAATAAATGGTCGATTCCTACGTAAAAAAGTAGTGAAAAATCCAAATCTGAGGTCAAAACTCCGAAAAAATAACTATAAAAGGTCGAAAATTCAATTTTCATATTCCGTTTTAATGAAAGAATTCAAAGATGTGTGACGTCAGACTTCAGGCAGTTACCTCGCTAGGTAGCGCCAGAATGGAAGCGTGCTTGCGGAGGAGCAGAAAGAAATGCGCAGAAACGTATGCGCACAAGCACATTAATCTGTTGCCTGCGAGGGAGTTTTGCTCGGGAAATTTGATGTGACATCATCGCCTACGGGAGCGTATGCCGTGACGTCAAAGTTCACGATTTAACGGTATTTTTTAAATCGATTTATCTCGGGATCTAGAAGTCGTCATCGCCTACGGGAGCGTATGCCGTGACGTCAAAGTTTACGATTTAACGGTATTTTTTAAATAGATTTATCTCGGGATCTAGAAGTCGTAGGAGAAAAAGAAAGATTCCGTTGGTCCTCATTTTTCTTGCTCTATGACTTTGAAACATCACTCTCAGGAAATTTGATGTGACGTCATCGCCTACGGGAGCGTATGCCGTGACGTCAAAGTTCACGATTTAACGGTATTTTTAAAATCGATTTATCTCGAGATCTAGAAGTCGTAGGAGAAAAAGAAAGATTCCGTTGGTCCTCATTTTTCTTGCTCTATGACTTTGAAACATCACCCAAGTAAGCGCAACTGTCCTATTAGGTATTATAAGTAGGTACATATTACATTGCCTAACTACAATGTCACAATGTGGTTGAGAAGTTCGAGATTCGATTCTCTACCCCGTTCAATTTTTTCCCTTACAGGTCCTGTTAGCCATTTCCATACAACATTCAACATCGACGCATCACCCCTATGAAGAGTAGTAAACTCACCAGGATTTTGTCTATTAGGTATTATAAGTAGGTACATATTACATTACCTAACTACAATGTCACAATGTGGTTGAGAAGTTCGAGATTCGATTCTCTACCCCGTTCAATTTTCCCCCTTACAGGTCCTGTTAGCCATTTCCATACAACATTCAACATCGACGCATCACCCCTATGAAGAGTAGTAAACTCACCAGGATTTTGACGCACGCTATATGCTTATGCGCACCGCTACGACATGTCTGCTTATACATATACACGTCTAGACCGCGTCGCTTAATCAGCGCATGCGCAGAGATGATCTGGGCAGGGGATGCTGGTAGAAGTCTATGCAAGAGTACAGTAAAGAATTGGCCGGTGGGGGAGCAGAATGTTAGAATCAATTCCATATGAACTGCCTTCACTACGATAACCGTACCGGCGAAATGTTTGAATCGCGGCAGCAATGAGAGAGAACCTGGAGGGAGATGAGAGAATTTTAGAGAAATAAATAAAATCATTGTATGAGCATTTTATGGTACATAGTTATTTACCTATTTCAAAACTTTGTTTTTCCAGCCCCAGTAGTTCAGTAGCTCAGAGGTAGAACCCTGAACTTGTAATTCTGAATTCTGGGGGTGGGGGCTGAGGTTTGAGTCACAGTGGTGACAAGAAAATTTACCAGTGTCATTGCGAGGTGAACATTGGTAAAATATTTATACCTTGCAGTATGGGGATATAAATGGTCGATTCCTACGTAAAAAAGTAGTGAAAAATCCAAATCTGAGGTCAAAACTCCGAAAAAATAACTATAAAAGGTCGAAAATTCAATTTTCATATTCCGTTTTAATGAAAGAATTCAAAGATGTGTGACGTCAGACTTCAGGCAGTTACCTCGTTAGGTAGCGCCAGAATGGAAGCGTGCTTGCGGTTTTAATGAAAGAATTCAAAGATGTGTGACGTCAGACTTCAGGCAGTTACCTCGTTAGGTAGCGCCAGAATGGAAGCGTGCTTGCGGAGGAGCAGAAAGAAATGCGCAGAAACGTATGCGCACAAGCACATTAATCTGTTGCCTGGAAGACAAAGCTTTTGGTCCTGGGGAATAAACAACATACCAGTCGCCCACCACGTACCATTCTGAGGCCCGTACGACACCCAATAGCCAGGGCCCAAGTCCGCCAGGTTAGTCATTTGGAATCGATACTCGAGGAACCCAGCTTCTTCATTCCACAGTAGTGACAGGATGTCCCCTTGCGTGGGGTTGCGGTTCAGATGAATTGTAGGGCAACCTTCCACCTGTTGAATGGGAGGGGCTTTGGGCGGCTTGTTGGACTTGCTGTTCTCGCGATGCAGGATGATTTCCACCACATGCCAGATACCCATGAGCTACAGAGAGAAGAGAAAGAAATGCATGCTTTGAGTAAGAACCTAACCTACGAGTAGGTACTAGAGTGAGCCCTAATATTGTCACAAATACCGGTCCGTGATTAATACACTATGCTAAATTTTATGACTTTACGCACTGACTTGTCATTGAAATACTGAGGTTGTTGGGATGTGATATTGAAATCGAGTAGGTACTAGAGTGAGCCCTAATATTGTCACAAATACCGGTTCGTGATTAATACACTATGCTAAATTTTATGACTTTACGCACTGACTTGTCATTGAAATACTGAGGTTGTTGGGATGTGATATTGAATTTGAAGTTATTGAAGTGATCACTTCCACTATACAGACATATCGCAAATTACAGTCCTATGTTGCCTTATTGCTTACGTACAATGAGTTGGTCCATTTTTGATGTTTTGCATGCATCTGAACCCCTTTCAACAAGCTTTAAAATTCTCACTTTTCATGGAAATAAGTACCCTCATTCCCGACAACGTACTTGGGATGTGATATTGAATTTGAAGTTATTGAAGTGATCACTTCCACTATACAGACATATCGCAAATTACAGTCCTAAGTTGCCTTATTGCTTACGTACAATGAGTTGGTCCATTTTGGATGTTTTGCATGCATCTGAACCCCTTTCAACAAGCTTTAAAATTCTCACTTTTCATGGAAATAAGTACCCTCATTCCCGACAACGTATCAACAAGCTTTAAAATTCTCACTTTTCATGGAAATAAGTACCCTCATTCCCGACAACGTAGTGCCTGGTTGGTGTTTGGTACCGGGACAAGTGATAGTCAGGATATTGCGTGCTGGTTGAAATCTCAGAGAAAAAGGCAAGGACTGAGATAAAGCCTAACATGATCTCATTAAGTAGACAGGGTTACTTAGTATTATCAATATCAAAAACTGAATAAAGTAGGTAATAGATATAGCACAATCTAAAGCCTAAAATTCATGTAAAAAATTTGGAACTAATAACATGGCGGTCCGGTCCTCTAAATGGACCATCGCAGTGGTGTGTAAGAAGTAAGAATGCTCTACAATACTCTACATAATACGAGTATAATCTCCATATCCATTGCATTTCCCATCTCAGCCTTTCTTCCCTCGATACGATACCTCTACAGTAGCAATAGTCAGGGGCTTATTACCTGGTCAATATCCATGGATTTCTGCGGTGACATGGAGGGACACCAGGTACCATTGTATTTCCGCGCCTGGCTATGAGTGATCTCCTCCTCAATACTTTCCTCTTCAGGGGAGGGGGTCATGGGTTCCGGATGAAAGGCCCCCGTGTGGTGGGGGGCGGGGTCTGAGGAGCAACCCCACACGAGGAGACAGAACAGGCACGTAAGTCTACTCAGAGTATTGGTCATACTAGGAGAGGCTCTAGATTTCCACGAGTCTCAGATAAACTTGCAGATCTTATAGGCAGGACGTCAAACGTCAAGAGTTCACAAGTCACCAGACTTGATCCATTGCAAATCTTTTGGTAATGCTCACCAACGGTTTTTTTTTACTTTCTAATATTTCCCCTATTATCATTATTATAATGCGTAATCACTTTATTAAGGTACATAATATTACATATGGGAAATAACTTTCAACATATGAATATCTACCCTCGATACGATACCTCTACAGTAGCAATAGTCAGGGGCTTATTACCTGGTCAATATCCATGGATTTCTGCGGTGACATGGAGGGACACCAGGTACATGAATGAATAGTCGATTGTACATGAAATTTTACGTAAAATAATAATATGCAATAAAAAATAGAGGTTCCTTTTTGAAATTTGAATGAATAGTCGATTGTACATGAAATTTTACGTAAAATAATAATATGCAATAAAAAATAGAGGTTCCTTCACCTAAAAAAATATTAAACAAATTAGGTAGGTACAATGGTACCTACATAGGTACTCTTTAACCACGATCGAATAAACTACGGGCTAAAAAATTCCCGGAGGGACGGGCCCAGCTTGTTTGACATCAGGGGATCCCAAAACGGATATAATATTTCCAACCATTTCTCGATTTTGAAAATTTGGACCGATTGCAATTTTTCATTACTAGTATAGCTCCGCTATACTGTAGTAATAGAAAGTAAAAAGTAAAAATCCCATGGATTCGGTCTGTCCGGTGGTTCTAGTCTAGTAGAATACAGGAAGTTTTGGCGGTAAAATTTAAAATTTCATCAGCTGATTTTTTTTAATCGTCAATTTTTACCCTCACTACCAAACTTCTTCCAATTCTTCCATTTTATTATCCCCTCCCCTCGAAAATCCTAATGTCAATGCGCATCTAGGCGCACGGCAGTGCGCCAGGCCAAGTTCCGGCCTGAGCACGCCAGTGTGTATATTACACGAAACATTTCGACGCATTTTTACCCCTATCATAACTCCGTCAATTTTCAATGCAATCTCACGAAATTTGGACCATATGTTAACCTATACTTCCTTATTATACCTGCGAAATTTCGAAATTCTAGCTTTACCGGAAGGGGTAGAAAAAACGGTTCGAAAATCGCTTATTTTACGACTGACTGATTCACTGACTCACTCACTGACTCACTCATCAAAATTATGAGGCACTTCCCGATGTCCTAGAAACTTGAAATTTGGCAGGATGGTAAGTCTTGACGAGACCATTTTCGCAAATTTGCGAAATTTGAATCAATTCGTCGATTGGCGAACTTTTCCAAATTCGCGAAAAATGGTCTCGATCCAAAATCTGATGTCACCAAGTGATTTATGTAGGAAAAACAATGTAAAATGATGTGTCACAGAGGTACATTTCCATCACTTTGTCGATTCGCGAACTTTGCAAATTTCGCGAATCCGCGAAAAATGGTCTCAATCCAAAATCTGATGTTACCACATGATTTATGAAGGAAAAACATTGTGAAATGATATGTCACACAGGTACATTTCAGTGAGTTGAGTGTTCGCGATATTTCGCGAAATACGCGATCTCGCGAGTTGCAAAAAAATGAATGAATAGTCGATTGTACATGAAATTTTACGTAAAATAATAATATGCAATAAAAAATAGAGGTTCCTTTTTGAAATTCCAAAGTTGGTATCAAGTTTGCGGATCTTGCGAACTTTTTCGCGAATTCCAATATTGCCAAAAAATTCTTTGCAAAAATCAAAGAAATACGGGTTTTTCCATTTTTCGAAAATTCTAACAGATTCGGAGCAATTTGAGTGGGTCATACTCATACATTGGTGGACACCCTGTATACCTAACAAGATTGTTTAAAAGATTTTTTATTGTTTTATTAGGTAGATAGGATAGGTACTAGGTACCTACCTATAGGTATAATTGATAATGAAATTCACATCTATATGTAAATACCTACCAGCCAAAATAATGTATTTTAAATCTTATTAGTACCCACATCTACATTATTGGCAATAAACAACTATACGTACATCTACAGCACTCGAAAAAGGATTAAACATTTAAAAATTTAATTTATTTAGGTAGGTACACTGATTAAAATTTTATCTTTATCAGTAGAGAGACAAAAGGGAAACTGGAGAAATTACCTAATGTACCTAGTAATATCTAGTAATTCACTTTTCATGTCACTAAAAAGTGTGGACTCGCGAATGACCGAAAATCACGAAGGGACTAAATGAAACACTACTAACACTAAATGACGACAAACCATCTGGATAACAGTTAGAATAAAGAAGGAGAGGAGGAGATGTCAAAAGTCCGAGAGACAGAGGAGAGAGAGAGAGAGCTGATCAACCTGAGTCCTGCCTGATAGAGAAAAGAGGAGAAAGATAACAATGGTTACAATGGACAGGGGCGGCTTTATATGTAAAGCAGGGGAAATTTAAGACCCAGTCCTCTGGAGTGATGGTGATCCTAACCTTTGTGACGTAGGTATTAGTGCTTAAGAGGTAGGTACCTGACTTTGCTTAAGAGGTAGGTACCTGACTATTACATACCTGACTTTCTATCTATATGTAGGCTTGTAGGCTATTATTGTGGCCAAATTCTGAAATTACCTAAGACCTATAGTCAAGATAGAATCTAATACATATACCTGCCCTGCACAGGGCTTGTGTAGATCTACCACAGATGACCGACCTTTCCGTACGCGTGTTACCTCATAACCCAGCAGTCATCTCATGTTTTAAGTCTTCCTTCTGCTCACCATGGATTCTTCGGATTTATAAATAATCAATGAGGTATTGAGGTCTCATCCCGGAACACTATGTACATTAGAGGGAGTTTACCCTAACCAGCCTAGCTAGCTGGCAGTTCTTCAAAGGGTTCTCTCTGCACAAGTCCTCGCGATGGTTGACTGCGGTTCAGCTCGATCCTATTAAACATGGCTGGAGACCATCAGTGATGGTCCATCACCCCGGTGTATGGCAGATACAAAAAGATATCTTCTCTCTAATCTGCCATCACCATTCGGTGAAAGCTAAAGCCGCTACAAGAACAACAACAGCAACAACAACAACAACATTGAGTTTCTCATACTTAGATACCAAACATGAATCTCAATTAAGAACATTGATTTTTCTGACTGCAACGAGGTCGATCCTATTAAACATGGCTGGAGACCATCAGTGATGGTCCATCATCACCCCGGTGTATGGGCAGATACAAAAAGATATCTTCTCTCTAATCTGCCATCACCATTCGGAGAAAGCTAAAGCCGCTACAACAACAACAAAAACATTCGAGGGAGTTTAATTCTCATACTTAGATACCAAACATGAATCTCAATTAAGAACATTGATTTTTCTGACTGCAACGAGTTGCGTGAATATTTATCCAGTATGAACTTTTTCAAGTCACCTTTGAATATCAACTCCATACCCGGTGAATTACCTAATCATGGGCATGATACATTCCTAGGCCCTAGGGTGTATCATGCCCATGATTAATTCACCGGGTATGCATGGAATCGTTCCTGAACTTTATGTTCATCAATGAATACTCGCGAGTAGGTAGAGTGGTACGAGTAGTAAGTTAAGTGGTACTGGAGAAGATAGGAGAGCATCCTAATATTTCATCATGCTTCTGAAATAATAAAGACTAGGAAACAGTTAACCTTGATGTCAATTGAGAACTGGTTTTTGGGGAATTTTTTCCACATTTTCTCACACAAATGAGCTCTAATCTTGAAATTTGTCGCGACGACCTATGAACTCAAAGCGAGAAAAACATCAGATATTGGATTGAGACCATTCTTCGCGGATTCGCGAAATTCGCAAAGTTCGCGAATCGACAAAGTGATGGAAATGTACCCTGTCACACATCAATTCACATTGTTTTTCCTTCATAAATCACTTGGTGACATCAGATTTTGGATCGAGACCATTTTTCGCGAATTTGGAAAAGTTTCTTCGCGGATTTGCGAAATTCGCAAAGTTCGCGAATCGACAAAGTGATGGAAATGTACCCTGTGACACATCAATTCACATTGTTTTTCCTTCATAAATCACTTGGTGACATCAGATTTTGGATCGAGACCATTTTTCGCGAATTTGGAAAAGTTCGCCAATCGACGAATTGATTCAAATTTCGCAAATTTGCGAAAATGGTCTCGATCCAAAATCTGATGTCACCAAGTGATTTATGTAGGAAAAACAATGTAAAATGATGTGTCACAGAGGTACATTTCCATCACTTTGTCGATTCGCGAACTTTGCAAATTTCGCGAATCCGCGAAAAATGGTCTCAATCCAAAATCTGATGTTACCACATGATTTATGAAGGAAAAACATTGTGAAATGATATGTCACACAGGTACATTTCAGTGAGAAATCTGATGTTACCACATGATTTATGTAGGAAAAACATTGTGAAATGATATGTCACACAGGTACATTTCAGTGAGTTGAGTGTTCGCGATATTTCGCGAAATACGCGATCTCGCGAGTTGCAAAAAAAATGAATGAATAGTCGATTGTACATGAAATTTTACGTAAAATAATAATATGCAATAAAAAATAGAGGTTCCTTTTTGAAATTCCAAAGTTGGTATCAAGTTTGCGGATCTTGCGAACTTTTTCGCGAATTCCAATAATGCCAAAAAAATTCTTTGCAAAAATCAAAGAAATACCTACGGGTTTTTCCATTTTTCGAAAATTCCAACAGATTCGGAGCAATTTGAGTGGGTCATACTCATACATTGGTGGACACCCTGTATACCTAACAAGATTGTTTAAAAGATTTTTTATTGTTTTATTAGGTAGATAGGATAGGTAGTAGGTACCTACCTATAGGTATAATTGATAATGAAATTCACATCTATATGTAAATACCTACCAGCCAAAATAATGTATTTTAAATCTTATTAGTACCCACATCTACATTATTGGCAATAAACAACTATACGTACATCTACAGCACTCGAAAAAGGATTAAACATTTAAAAATTTAATTTATTTAGGTAGGTACACTGATTAAAATTTTATCTTTATCAGTAGAGAGACAAAAGGGAAACTGGAGAAATTACCTAATGTACCTAGTAATAGTAATTCACTTTTCATGTCACACAAAAGTTACTATAAGTGTGAACTCGCGAATGACCGAAAATCACAAAGGGACTAAATGAAACACTACTAACACTAAATGACGACAAACCATTTGGATAACAGTTAGAATAAAGAAGGAGAGGAGGAGATGTCAAAAGTCCGAGAGACAGAGGAGAGAGAGAGAGAGCTGATCAACCTGAGTCCTGCCTGATAGAGAAAAGAGGAGAAAGATAACAATGGTTACAATGGACAGGGGCGGCTTTATATGTAAAGCAGGGGAAATTTGAGACCCAGTCCTCTGGAGTGATGGTGATCCTAACCTTTGTGACGTAGGTATTAGTGCTTAAGAGGTAGGTACCTGACTTTGCTTAAGAGGTAGGTACCTGACTATTACATACCTGACTTTCTATCTATATGTAGGCTTGTAGGCTATTATTGTGGCCAAATTCTGAAATTACCTAAGACCTATAGTCAAGATAGAATCTAATACATATACCTGCCCTGCACATCAGGGCTTGTGTAGATCTACCACAGATGACCGACCTTTCCGTACGCGTGTTACCTCATAACCCAGCAGTCATCTCATGTTTTAAGTCTTCCTTCTGCTCACCATGGATTCTTCGGATTTATAAATAATCAATGAGGTATTGAGGTCTCATCCCGGAACACTATGTACATTAGAGGGAGTTTACCCTAACCAGCCTAGCTAGCTGGCAGTTCTTCAAAGGGTTCTCTCTGCACAAGTCCTCGCGATGGTTGACTGCGGTTCAGCTCGATCCTATTAAACATGGCTGGAGACCATCAGTGGATGGTCCATCCACCCGCCGGTGTATGGCGATACAAAAAGATATCTTCTCTCTAATTCTGCCATCACCCATTCCCGGCTGAAAGCTAAAGCCGCTACAGAAGCAACAACAGCAACAACAACAACAACATTGAGTTTCTCATACTTAGATACCAAACATGAATCTCAATTAAGAACATTGATTTTTCTGACTGCAACGAGTTGCGTGAATATTTATCCAGCATGAACTTTTTCAAGTCACCTTTGAATATCAACTCCATACCCGGTGAATTACCTAATCATGGGCATGAATGCATGATACATTCCTAGGCCCTAGGGTGTATGATGCCCATGATTAATTCACCGGGTATGCGTGAAATCGTTCCTGAACTTGATGTTCATCAATGAATACTCACGAGTAGGTAGAGTGGTACGAGTAGTAAGTTAAGTGGTAGTGGAGAAGATAGGAGAGCATCCTAATATTTCATCATGCTTCTGAAATAATAAAGACTAGGAAACAGTTAACCTTGATGTCAATTGAGACTGTAACTGAGCCTGAACCAGAGTGGAACTGGAAGTTTTTTATCCTATTTTTCTAGTAGGTAATCTAGGATTTTTGGGGAAAATCAATCACTTGAGAAGTTCCAGAATTTATTAAAATGGTATGTACCTACTGGATTGCATGTTTGACATAAATCTTTATCTGTCCAAATTGCAATGACAAGGAAGGTGCAAGATGTCATCATTTTCAAGTTCATCACCTTGTGTAAGAGGTAAAATTGTGTAGGTATGGTTTATGTTTTGTGGTCATTAAAAAAAAACACTTCCTTTCAAGGGGACAAAACACTGTGTAAAATTATAAAAGATAAATTTTATACAGAAAAAAAAACACCTCTCCCTTCTAGAATACAATGTGCGAAAGAAAAATCAGAGAAGTACCTACTTTGAATGATTGATTGATTTTTTTTCTACTTCCAGGCTTCCACTGCTATACTGACTGGTTTGGGATTAGCAGCTGTTGGATATGCAGGCAGATATATTTTGAAAGCTGCTCCAATGGCCTCTGCAAGATTAAATGAAGCTCTGAAAGCTCTCCCCAAAGCTGAATCATTTGCAAACAGTAAATACTACAAAGGTGGTTTTGAACCTAAAATGACCAAAAGAGAAGCCAGTTTGATTCTGGGTGTATCACAATCAGCCAATAGAATGAAAATTAAGGTAAGATTAGTTTCTTAATTTTAGGTTTATGCCATTGAGGTCAAGTAAAGCCACCAGCACCAGCCACATGACATGTTGAATGAACCAGTTCCCTATATTTCACTAACATTAGCAACTCTTTGTCATTCTTAATTGGTATTTAGATGAGTTACAGCCTAGAATGTCAGACTGTTGGCTGTTTTGGTGTTTTTAATTGAGAAGGTTGATGGAAATTGTTCCTATGTAGAGTTGAATGTTTTCAGCATTTGACAGTAATGTTTGTTTTTGTTCTTATCTTGATTTCAGGAAGCTCACAAAAGAATCATCACCCTCAATCATCCAGACAGGGGTGGCTCACCATATCTTGCAGCTAAAATCAATGAGGCAAAAGATCTACTAGAGCAGTCAAAATAATGTGTTGATTAATGACAGGGTGTAATAGTCTTGGACTCTAGTCTTTTACTTTCTTTGTACAATTTTTTTTAATTGCTTAGCTTTGAAATATTCATTGGAACATTAGATGACTATTGTGTATTGTGATAAATGAAACTACATGTTTTTGTGTCATGTGGGAAATCACATATCTTCTCCCATGTCTTCCTTCTCTGCTGAAGCTGCAGAGCGGACACTGCCAGGTGTTTTTCTCTTCTTCACTATGTCGGTTTGCTCTTTTTGTTTCTTTTTCTTTGATGGTCGTTTCTTGGTATGCTTCAATCTTTCTTATTGTATTTTCTCTCCATTGATTTCTATTTCCAGCTAGGTTTCTCCAGTTTGAGGAATCTACTCCGAGTTTGTTGAGATCATTTTTCACAGTATCCATCCATCTGCACTTGGGTTTTTGTCGTTCTCTTTTTCCTTGAGTTAGCTCGGCGAATGCGATTTGCATGGGTGTACGGTTTGGCTCCATGCGACTTACGTGCCCCGCCCATCGAAGTCTACGAATTCTGATTATATTATCGATCGACATAACTTGGGCTTTTTTCAATAGGTACTTCCTGATTGGGTACAAAGTCGTTCCATTTTATCTTCAGTATTGATCTTAGGCATCTTTGGTGGAATCGGTCTAGCTGCTTTATATGTTCTTCTAACAACGTCCACGTTTCAGAGGAAGTACACGTTTCAACTGTAAAGTAGGGAGCTGAGGACTGTTGTTTCGTAAATCTTGAGCTTAGTTTTCATGCTGATGTTGTGTGGTTTCCAGACTCTTGGGTATAGACTCCTAAACGTGTTGCTCGCCGCGTTGATTCTGTTGTTAATTTCAGGGTTTATTTTTCCGTTGCTGTCTATGATGCTTCCCAAGTACTTGAATGTGTTTGTCACTTTTAGCTCTTTGTTATTGACTGTTATACTGGTGGGAAGACAGTTGATGTTCATTACCTCAGTTTTTCCTTCGTTTATTTTCAGACCAAATTGTTTGAACTCTTCAGATATTATGTCAAGAGCTTCTTGTAAGTGTTGGGGGCTTTTAGTTACTATGGCGCAGTCGTCTGCAAACATTAAATCGAAGATTGTGTTTGAAAGAGTCTTCGTTTTGGATTTTAGATTTCGCCTGTTGAACATGTTAGTATCCAGTCTGTATTTATATTGTACCTGTCTGTATTTATATTGGCGATATCATGCTGCTTTACGTTGTTCATGGCCGACTGTATGTACAGGAGAAAGAGGAGAGGTGACAACACGCATCCTTGTTTTACTCCAGAATGTACATTGAATGGTGGTGCTTTCATTCCTTCAACTTGGACGACTGATGTTGTGTCTTTGTATAAGGATTCTAGGACTTTCCTCGTTTTTGGTGCACAGTTTGCTTTCTCTAAGGTTTTAAACAGGGTGTCTCTGTCTACACAATCAAATGCCTTAGAGATGTCAATGATACATACATACATACATACGTACAGACCATGGGCTAAAAATCACTTTTTAGTCCGTCCTTCCTTTATTATTACAATAGTAATAAAAAGGTAGTACAGACCATGGGCTAAAAATCACTTTTTAGTCCGTCCTTCCTTTATTATTACAATAGTAATAAAAAGGTATAAGGGACGGACTATTGTATTCGCTTCGGTGTCTGTCACTCGCTCGGTCGGTCGGTCGGTCTGTCTGTCCCCATAGAAGGACTTATCCAAACCTGGTCGACCTATATATCAAATTAAAGGTCTTTTTACCAGGAACACGAAAATGGTGGTGCAAATTTTGTCCAGAAAACCATAAAGCCAAAAAACAAAATCCCAGTTAAAAGTCAAAGAAAACTCTTTGGATATCATTTTAAATCACTTTTGACAGTATTCAGGCCTAAAGAAATGAAAGGATGTTCTGTTTTCAATCTCTCTCCAATTGAGGCCAGGTTGGGATGTTGTTCATGTTTACTCAAAGGTAAAGTCCCTATCACGGAGTACCATAGGGGCGACCAAGGTCCATACGTAAATTCCAACACAACACCAGGAGGAGATGATTTTCACCCAATAGGAAGCCTCGTTAGAATTTAGACTTTCGATACTGGAGTTAGGTCTGGTGAAACAAAAGAAAATGGAATTTATTGGTTTCTTTAATGGCTGATGGCATCTCAGTTCAAATTCAAAGTAAGTATTAAGGAGTGCGGTAGCGCTCCGCCCCGCCAAGTCAAGAAAGTTTGACCGCTAATAAGTACTAGAGTCATGGTTACAGGTTACGGCTGATGGCATCTCAGTTCAAATTCAAAGTAAGTATTAAGGAGTGCGGTAGCGCTCCGCCCCGCCAAGTCAAGAAAGTTTGACCGCTCCACCAACGAAAGGAAAATAGGCTACAACAATGGATAACCCTGTATAAAGCTATAAAGTCCACTTTGAGAACCCTTATTGCCTTATTCAAATCAATGACGTTATCGAGATCTAGGCTAGCTTCACAAAGTTAAAATGTAAACAAAAAGATAAAGCGCGAAAATAAACAAAGTACCCAATAAGAGAGTTATTTTTTGTTTCTTCAAATTTGATCACCCTACCCTTGTTTGCTAATTCCTTCTACTGCTCTAATGTTACATAATATGTAACTCCAAAGCAATTTTCAGTATTTTTTCTACTCCAAATAAGAGATTTAAAAATATACATTGAAGAAATAATAAATACTTAGTAACTAAGAGTAGATATTTTTAATAGAAAGACCAAAATAAATATGTGTAAAAGTAATCGTAATGATAGATACACACACCTATTAAGGAGTGCGGTAGCGCTCCGCCCCGCCAAGTCAAGAAAGTTTGACCGCTAATAAGTACTAGAGTCATGGTTACAGGTTACGGGAGTAGCTATTCAAGAATCAATAATTCCCTACATTACAGGCCATTATTACATACTTAAATGTATTACATTGAAAAGGGGGTCTTTTCTGACAAAATTCCTGTGTGTGGAGTCCAGTATGTAGGACTATTGCACCCACATTACAGGCCATAGAGAAAAACAAAAGTTCAAGAGATATAAGTGATGATTTCAAAACATACTCGTATACTGGGGAGTATCAGAGAATACTTACGAGTACCAGTTGGTGAGTGTCATCATCACATACAGGGTGGCCAGAATAAACATAAAGTGAAAGAATGACCAGGAGTAGACCACGCCCTCTTCTTCATTATCCATGGGAGCACGATGCTGCCCGGCACCACTCTCACCCCCGTCGTTGCTTAACACATCTGGACAAGAATCAATGAAATCAAAATAGTTTCAGAAGACAGAACCCTGTAGATTAGGCCAAAATCTATTAAGCAAATTTAGAGAGTCATGGTGAAACAAACAGACCAACTAAAAGAATTGACTTTGTTTGTTTGATTACATTGAAATATCGAAAGATTTATTAAAGAATAGGAAGGAACCAAAGATGGGAGAAAAGACAAGAGAGAGAGGGCAGAAAGGATAATAACTGGTAGGAGTAGTAATATTTACTTGGATTGAGGAAAGAGAACAGGTTGTCGAATTTGGATACGAAATAAGTGGAGAAGCTGGCAACAGGTTTGATTTTAGGCTTCAGATTACCTGAAATTAGGGATAGGGATATATTATGTATAAGTGACGAGCATTAGGAAAAGGATGGGTGAATAGGGGTCAGAATTTCTGACTCTAGATACAGTAGGTAAGTAGTACATAAAATGAAATCTCTTGTAGAAAGTAAATCCTGACAAGACTGTCAAAGTTCAGGGCCGAAAGGTTTGAAATATTTGCAGTTTCAATAATGGTGAACTTCATTTCAAATATAACGATAACTAGTGTTTTGGTATCAATTGGATTTTTTAAGATAATTAATTAGCTCTACTAGGTAGATACTACATAATTATATAGTACTTACCATCTTGATCAGCCACCAGAACCTTGTCAGCTAAACTCATCTTGCTGGTCTTAGAAGCTGTACGAAGTGAAGAATATAAGATGGCACCCAACCAAAGCAGAAGAGAGACAAAACTATGGGTGTCAAAGTTCACCTGGAAATAAAATACCACATAAGACTCTGTCTGTGTCTTAGCATGTCCATAGCCATCCTGTAGTATGTCCCCCATCGGATGGGCGAGAAGAGACAATATTTCCTATTTAAGTTCACCACAAGAGCAGCAGATCGTAAAACGCTGAAACATTTGCAATTGACATACGAGATACGAGTGCATTTTTTGTTACTTCTGGGAATCAAACCAGGGCTCCCGACGCGCAATGTGGGTCTGAACATCACAATCATTCTGTTTTGATTGATACGAATTTATTTCTATTCAAATGCAACTTGCACTATGTTTTGCATTACCTTGTTAGTAGGTGTGGCGTTCAATGCAGTGTGAGATCCAGATGCTGAATTACCAGTGAGACTCCAGCCAAGCAAAGCTCCAGGATTACAGTTCTTTTCTGAGGAAATAACAAGAAGAGGAAACAAACAATATTCAGAGATTGTTCAGAGTTGGAATCTCAAGTTGAAAAAAAAAAAAAAAAAAAAAAAAAAAAAAAAAAAAAAAAAAAAAAAAAAAAAAAAAAAATGAAAACAATAGTAACATCTTCTGTAACATACCTTAACCAAATGCTAAAGGTGTATGGGTTGCATAATGTCGGATCTTTGACCATTAGGGCCATTTTTGCCTCCTCGCATCCCAAATTTCCCTTACAATGTCATTGGCGGCCTTTCCAAAGGCAGGACATAAGTTTAGGTTTGAGGAGTTCATAGGGGCATTCAAGGAACATAAAGGACAGATAGGAGAGTCTTTGATATTACATAATTTTGTGGAGGTGTTGAGCCAGACAGTCGTGCCCAGTGAGCAACCTAAAATGAGCGACAGCAGCTTTTCTTGGAAAACACCAACATCAACACCAACACCAACAACAACAACAACAACAACAACAACAACAACAACAACAACACTAACACCAACAACAACTCACGGAAAATTTTCAAAAGCTCGCAAATAGCTAGATAATAAGGAGATCTGTACCTACTAATGATGTGTAAAAAATGTAAAAATACACACTTAGAAAAAAGGAGTGAGATCCCCCACAAAAACACAAATGTGAAAAAAAGGCCAAGTTCCTATCCAAAAATGTCGGCCTATTAAAACGGTGAGATCAGAAAATTAAGGCCAAGTCTGCATTCCCAATTTTTCGTGTCTGCTGAAAATGCTGGATCTCAATTCCTTCAACCTTCCCTCAATTTCAACTTGGCAATGTTTTCCTTTTATTTTCATGTTAATAATAGATATCGTATTTACGTATTGATTTGAGAAGGAAAAACATTGCCAAGTTGAAATTGAGAGAAGGTTGAAGGAATTGAGACCGCTTTTATAGGCCGACATTTTTGGATAGGAACTTGGCCTTTTTTTCACATTTGTGTTTTTGTGGTTAACATTACGAAAGGAAAATAGGCTACAACAATGGATAACCCTGTATAAAGCTATAAAGTCCACTTTGAGAACCCCTATTGCCTTATTCAAATCAATGACGTTATCGAGATCTAGGCTAGCTTCACAAAGTTAAAATGTAAACAAAAAGATAAAGCGCGAAAATTCAAAATCTTCGAAAAATCATGAGCAATGAGCAAAGCTCAGACCTCAGAATAAGAATAACTGTAACTGAGCCTGAACCAGAGACCAGAGTGGAACTGGAAGTTTTTTATCCTATTTTTCTAGTAGGTAATCTAGGATTTTTGGGGAAAATCAATCACTTGAGAAGTTCCAGAATTTATTAAAATGGTATGTACCTACTGGATTGCATGTTTGACATAAATCTTTATCTGTCCAAATTGCAATGACAAGGAAGGTGCAAGATGTCATCATTTTCAAGTTCATCACCTTGTGTAAGAGGTAAAATTGTGTAGGTATGGTTTATGTTTTGTGGTCATTAAAAAAAAACACTTCCTTTCAAGGGGACAAAACACTGTGTAAAATTATAAAAGATAAATTTTATACAGAAAAAAAAAAAAACACCTCTCCCTTCTAGAATACAATGTGCGAAAGAAAAATCAGAGAAGTACCTACTTTGAATGATTGATTGATTTTTTTTCTACTTCCAGGCTTCCACTGCTATACTGACTGGTTTGGGATTAGCAGCTGTTGGATATGCAGGTAGATATATTTTGAAAGCTGCTCCAATGGCCTCTGCAAGATTAAATGAAGCTCTGAAAGCTCTCCCCAAAGCTGAATCATTTGCAAACAGTAAATACTACAAAGGTGGTTTTGAACCTAAAATGACCAAAAGAGAAGCCAGTTTGATTCTGGGTGTATCACAATCAGCCAATAGAATGAAAATTAAGGTAAGATTAGTTTCTTAATTTTAGGTTTATGCCATTGAGGTCAAGTAAAGCCACCAGCACCAGCCACATGACATGTTGAATGAACCAGTTCCCTATATTTCACTAACATTAGCAACTCTTTGTCATTCTTAATTGGTATTTAGATGAGTTACAGCCTAGAATGTCAGACTGTTGGCTGTTTTGGTGTTTTTAATTGAGAAGGTTGATGGAAATTGTTCCTATGTAGAGTTGAATGTTTTCAGCATTTGACAGTAATGTTTGTTTTTGTTCTTATCTTGATTTCAGGAAGCTCACAAAAGAATCATCACCCTCAATCATCCAGACAGGGGTGGCTCACCATATCTTGCAGCTAAAATCAATGAGGCAAAAGATCTACTAGAGCAGTCAAAATAATGTGTTGATTAATGACAGGGTGTAATAGTCTTGGACTCTAGTCTTTTACTTTCTTTGTACAATTTTTTTTTAATTGCTTAGCTTTGAAATATTCATTGGAACATTAGATGACTATTGTGTATTGTGATAAATGAAACTATATCTGAAAGATTCCAAATGCAGAACAAAAATGTCCTGGTGTTTGTTTTCTGAAAATGATGTGAGTTACGTCTCATGGAAACTCCCTAATTGCTTAGCTTTGAAATATTCATTGGAACATTAGATGACTATTGTGTATTGTGATAAATGAAACTATATCTGAAAGATTCCAAATGCAGAACAAAAATGTCCTGGTGTTTGTTTTCTGAAAATGATGTGAGTTACGTCTCATGGAAACTCCCCTGTTTTGATAGCATAGTGGTTAAGCTTGTATGGTAGGGTGCAGGGTCAAATCCAAATCCAGGCATGGAATTTTACTTCAATTTCTTTGATGACTTCAAAAATTTCATTTGTAGATAATACCTCCAACATTAGTCTTGTCTTTTTATTTAAATTTATTCAAGTTCTAGAAAGTCTACTGTTATTAAATTTTTCATTTGTAGATAATACCTCCAACATTAGTCTTGTCTTTTTATTTAAATTTATTCAAGTTCTAGAAAGTCTACTGTTATTAAATTTAATATTAGGTATATTTATTGAGACCTGCTCAGCAAGTGTTCAAAATCAGTCCAGAATATTATAGTGTTCGTTATTGTACGAGTTTTCGTTGGAATTATGACTGCACTGTATAGCTGCTGTATTGTTATGAATTTGTAAATTGTAAATAAATTAAACTTTGTTGAAGTAAACAGATGCATGCTTGATTTAATTTACTTTTAGCAGTATTGACTGAATATATTCATTCTGCATTCAATGAGACAGAGGGCGAGAAAACATCTGCAAAGAACCTAACCAGTCATGGAAAAATAATCGAACTAAAGCACTTTTTTGGGAGTCAACGTAGTACTTGGGTATAATTTCGAATGCGCTTCAAAAAATGACTACACTGCAATACAAGTTTAAGTAGAGGAAAATCGATAAAAAATAAAAATCTTAGCAAGGTTCTCAAACACTAGGTACAAAACTAATCACTACAACTAAAACATTTTATTAACTTGACCTGTAGGTACATAATAAGTACCTAATAATATATAGAAAAAGAAAATATATCAATAAATCTAACTTACCTAGACTATTTTTTCTACTGAAACTACTCAAAGTCAAGGTGGATAAAATGAGTAAAAAGAAGATACAAAACTTTTGAAATAAGCAAGAGTTGGGTTTTTAGACCTATGGCTTATGTCATCCCTACCACTACTTTAGATCAATAGATATAAAACTGGAGTAAAGTAATCCTAGTATAACAGAACAATATAGAATAAGGAGGGGGTCAAAAATAGTCAAAATATACAGAAAGATTTTGATTTTAGGTTAGAAAGATTTTGAAAAACTGAAAAACAATTTTACAGAGCACCCAATATCACTTCTTGCAAGACATAAATAGCGATGTATCAAAACAGAGAGAAGGCATTATGATTATGAGCACTGAACAAAGTACCCAATAAGAGAGTTATTTTTTGTTCCTTCAAATTTGATCACCCTACCCTTGTTTGCTAATTCCTTCTACTGCTCTAATGTTACATAATATGTAACTCCAAAGCAATTTTCAGTATTTTTTCTACTCCAAATAAGAGATTTAAAAATATACATTGAAGAAATAATAAATACTTAGTAACTAAGAGTAGATATTTTTAATAGAAAGACCAAAATAAATATGTGTAAAAGTAATCGTAATGATAGATACACACACCTAAGTAAAATTAAAAAAAAAAAATTAAAATATAATAAAATATAAAAAAAAAACCTAGGTACAAAACTAATCACTACAACTAAAACATATTATTAACTTGACCTGTAGGTACATAATAAGTACCTAATAATATAATTATAGAAAAAGAAAATATATTATATCAATAAATCTAACTTACCTAGACTATTTTTTCTACTGAAACTACTCAAAGTCAAGGTGGATAAAATGAGTAAAAAGAAGATACAAAACTTTTGAAATAAGCAAGAGTTGGGTTTTTAGACCTATGGCTTATGTCATCCCTACCACTACTTTAGATCAATAGATATAAAACTGGAGTAAAGTAATCTTAGTATAACAGAACAATATAGAATAAGGAGGGGGTCAAAAATAGTCAAAATATACAGAAAATATAACACTGAAATACATTGAAAAAATAAGAAATGTCCGATATTACAAAAGAATATAAATTGAATTAGGTATCTTTGACAGGAATTGAATCTTCTAGGTTAGATTTTGAAAAACTGAAAAACAATTTTACAGAGCACCCAATATCACTTCTTGCAAGACATAAATAGCGATGTATCAAACCAGAGAGAAGGCATTATGATTATGAGCACTGAGGCTGATGGCATCTCAGTTCAAATTCAAAGTAAGTATTAAGGAGTGCGGTAGCGCTCCGCCCCGCCAAGTCAAGAAAGTTTGACCGCTAATAAGTACTAGAGTCATGGTTACAGGTTACGGGAGTAGCTATTCAAGAATCAATAATTCCCTACATTACAGGCCATTATTACATACTTAAATGTATTACATTGAAAAGGGGGTCTTTTCTGACAAAATTCCTGTGTGTGGAGTCCAGTATGTAGGACTATTGCACCCACATTACAGGCCATAGAGAAAAACAAAAGTTCAAGAGATATAAGTGATGATTTCAAAACATACTCGTATACTGGGGAGTATCAGAGAATACTTACGAGTACCAGTTGGTGAGTGTCATCATCACATACAGGGTGGCCAGAATAAACATAAAGTGAAAGAATGACCAGGAGTAGACCACGCCCTCTTCTTCATTATCCATGGGAGCACGATGCTGCCCGGCACCACTCTCACCCCCGTCGTTGCTTAACACATCTGGACAAGAATCAATGAAATCAAAATAGTTTCAGAAGACAGAACCCTGTAGATTAGGCCAAAATCTATTAAGCAAATTTAGAGAGTCATGGTGAAACAAACAGACCAACTAAAAGAATTGACTTTGTTTGTTTGATTACATTGAAATATCGAAAGATTTATTAAAGAATAGGAAGGAACCAAAGATGGGAGAAAAGACAAGAGAGAGAGGGCAGAAAGGATAATAACTGGTAGGAGTAGTAATATTTACTTGGATTGAGGAAAGAGAACAGGTTGTCGAATTTGGATACGAAATAAGTGGAGAAGCTGGCTACAGGTTTGATTTTAGGCTTCAGATTACCTGAAATTAGGGATAGGGATATATTATGTATAAGTGACGAGCATTAGGAAAAGGATGGGTGAATAGGGGTCAGAATTTCTGACTCTAGATACAGTAGGTAAGTAGTACATAAAATGAAATCTCTTGTAGAAAGTAAATCCTGACAAGACTGTCAAAGTTCAGGGCCGAAAGGTTTGAAATATTTGCAGTACATACATACATACATATCCTAAGTCGTTCTGTTTGGTGGAACAGGTCGACTATTCACAAAACCTCTCCACCAAGTTCTATCATCTCTTGTAGAAAGTAAATCCTGACAAGACTGTCAAAGTTCAGGGCCGAAAGGTTTGAAATATTTGCAGTTTCAATAATGGTGAACTTCATTTCAAATATAACGATAACTAGTGTTTTGGTATCAATTGGATTTTTTAAGATAATTAATTAGCTCTACTAGGTAGATACTACATAATTATATAGTACTTACCATCTTGATCAGCCACCAGAACCTTGTCAGCTAAACTCATCTTGCTGGTCTTAGAAGCTGTACGAAGTGAAGAATATAAGATGGCACCCAACCAAAGCAGAAGAGAGACAAAACTATGGGTGTCAAAGTTCACCTGGAAATAAAATACCACATTAGACTCTGTCTGTGTCTTAGCATGTCCATAGCCATCCTGTAGTATGTCCCCCATCAGATGGGCGAGAAGAGACAATATTTCCCATTTAAGTTCACCACAAGAGCAGCAGATCGTAAAACGCTGAAACATTTGCAATTGACATACGAGATACGAGTGCATTTTTTTGTTACTTCTGGGAATCAAACCAGGGCTCCCGACGCGCAATGTGGGTCTGAACATCACAATCATTCTGTTTTGATTGATACGAATTTATTTCTATTCAAATGCAACTTGCACTATGTTTTGCATTACCTTGTTAGTAGGTGTGGCGTTCAATGCAGTGTGAGATCCAGATGCTGAATTACCAGTGAGACTCCAGCCAAGCAAAGCTCCAGGATTACAGTTCTTTTCTGAGGAAATAACAAGAAGAGGAAACAAACAATATTCAGAGATTGTTCAGAGTTGGAATCTCAAGTTGAAAAAAAAAAAAAAAAAAAAAAAAAAAAAAAAAAAAAAAAAAAAATTACTTGTATGCAGAGTAACCAGCTTGACCTGCCATAACAAAACAAACAACACATTAATACTATTGACGGGACCGTACGGGATGTACTTGTATGCAGAGTAACCAGCTTGACCTGCCATAACAAAACAAACAACACATTAATACTATTGACGGGACCGTACGGGATGTACTTGTATGCAGAGTAACCAGCTTGACCTGCCATAACAAAACATGTGTATGTATGTTGCAAATGTCGGGATCTTTGACCATTAGGCCATTTTTCCTCTCGCATCCCAATATTTTCCTACAATGTCATTGCTGGCTTCCAAGGCAGGACAGAAGTTTAGGTGTGAGGAGTTCATAGGGGCATTCAAGGAACATAAAGGACAGATAGGAGAGTCTTTGATATTGATTTTGTGGAGGTGTTGAGCCAGACAGTCGTGCCCAGTGAGCAACCTAAAATGAGCGACAGCAGCTTTTCTTGGAAGATTTGGTATAATATTGGGGTTTTCTACTAAAGGCTGCCATTTTTTCCCTTCTCCTTCCGATTTTATCCATTGGTCATATTTTTCTTTGAAAGTTGATCTTAATAATCTTTTAACAGAATCATAAGGGATATTTTGAGGAGATGTACTACTTATTTTTGTTCCCTTCTTGGCCAGGTAATCTGCGGTTTCATTGCCTGCAAGATCGCAATGGGCTGGAATCCATTGTAAGACTAGAGATTTCTTCTGGGTGTAAAGTTGTTTTATTATTCTTCTTATCTCTCTGATTTCTTCACTAGGATCTTCATTGTTGTTAACTATAGCTTGGATGGCAGCTTTAGAATCCGACAAGATTACTGCATTTTCAAACTGATTTGTTCTATAGAGGGTGTGTTGTAGGGCAATTTTTATGGCAGCAATTTCACCATCAAAGTTTGTAGTAACTGCTAAAGTAAGTTCCAATTAAATTTATTCCACCAAGCAGTCACATACTTGCATAGTGCAAACTTTTTTTAGAAACATCAATAAGCCCAAGAGTGGACAACTGCTTCTAAAGCTCATGCCACGGAGAAACATACTAAATATGACAGGGTGGTTGAAGATATTCGGGGCTCTTTTTCTCCACTTATTTGTTCGGTTGATGGTGCGTTGCATCTTGAGTTCACATCCTTCCTGAAAAGAATAGCCTCAACACTAAGTGTAAAATGGAATAAGTGCATCAGCCAGTTATAAGGGTGGATAAAAACTAAGGTCCAAATAGCGATTATACAGGCAGTGTCCATGAGGCTGCGAGGGACCCGGTACAAGGCCAGAAGTTTGAACTTGGAAGATGGAGCAGGGGTTCCCTAGTGTGATGTTTTCTGGAGATGTTTCTTTTTTTTATGAAAAATAAAGTCCCTTTCCTTAAAAAAAAATAAATAAATAAAAATAAATAAATAAATAAAAAATAAGAAACTTCAGCTCACAGAGTTATTATTACCTGGATTACTAGAGAGAGCAGACCAGATCAGATAGATAGTATATAAAAAATAAGAAACTTCAGCTCACAGAGTTATTATTACCTGGATTACTAGAGAGAGCAGACCAGATCAGATAGATAGTATACAAGGATACAACACTAGACTGAAGCAAGCCAGAGCGTGGTTGATGCTCTTGTACATCAGGTAGAATGGAAACAATACTCAGAATAATGATGAAGATCAGATTCAGTGAAATAATGAACTTGTTCATGCCACAACCATCATTCTGAGAATAAAAAATAATCAACATTAAGGGGAAGTTTTATTTATTACTACCTACTGTGGATTATTGTTACCAATGGTTTGGTGAACTGTAAAAGTAAAACTCAGAAAAATGGTCTATATGGGGCCCCCAAGGGACCAATTGGGTCAGAAACCAATCAACAAATGTTTTTCATGTGTTGAACAAATTAACAAACTTATTTCTTAAAATGTACATATTTTAAAATAACAATAATCTCACTTGAGAATCATCATTAAATTAGGATAAGATATGAATTAGGAATACTCACTGAGGCAAAATAGTTGAAGAGGATGATAGTTCCAGCCAATGTGAGACCATAGTTAATCAATGTAACCGAGTACAGAGCAGCACACCTGTATTACAAAACAAAATAGTCACAGAATTACAAACAATATTTTTGCAATGTTCAGTTATATCTTCCCCATTTGGTGACATTGTTACAGTCTCAAATTTGGTGCAGCATTACATGACTAGCCATTAAAATTTCTAAAGATACTTCTAGGCTTTTGTTCTACCTATACACAGTAAGTTGTCACTGACTAGGTGTGCTTACTTGCTACTTTGGTGTTTTCCTCTTTGCCTTATTTGGTAAATATTTGCTGATTCCTTCTTTGCCCCACCCATAACTTTTTTTCTTTTTCTACTAGTGTTTCAAAACTAAAAGTACCAAGTATCACACAATGTCTTTCCACCTGACATCAAAAATTTAATTAATGGAGGGTGGAGAGGGGGAGAAGAAAAAAATTCTTGTCTTACCAAGATCGTGATTCAGTTTCCTCATAGTTGGACACCCACACTTCAGCCCAGGTGTGAGCAAAGTCCACCAGGAGTACCAACTGGATCAGAATGAACACAAATCCTCCTACCATACCAATGTACATCATGGTAGTACCAAATGGGGAATCTGCCGGGATGAAGAAGGCTGCAATCACAATGAGAATGACGAGCACATATTTCATACCCCACATCCTGAAATACGAACAACAGTCACTGGTCAGAATAAATATTGAGATAAAAATAGAAAACAATTAAAATATGTAAGTACTTAGAATGACATTATTATGTCATAATTCTTTTTCTATTAGTGTTTCAAAACTAAAAGTACCAAGTATCACACAATGTCTTTCCACCTGACATCAAAAATTTAATTAATGGAGGGTGGAGAGGGGGAGAAGAAAAAAATTCTTGTCTTACCAAGATCGTGATTCAGTTTCCTCATAGTTGGACACCCACACTTCAGCCCAGGTGTGAGCAAAGTCCACCAGGAGTACCAACTGGATCAGAATGAACACAAATCCTCCTACCATACCAATGTACATCATGGTAGTACCAAATGGGGAATCTGCCGGGATGAAGAAGGCTGCAATCACAATGAGAATGACGAGCACATATTTCATACCCCACATCCTGAAATACAAACAACAGTCACTGGTCAGAATAAATATTGAGATAAAAATAGAAAACAATTAAAATATGTAAGTACTTAGAATGACATTATTATGTCATAATTATCAATGTTCTTGAACTATAAAAAACGAGGAAATTATTGAAGATTAAATTTGTGGAGAGAACTTACCAGATTAAAAGGTTGTTGAAGACTGAACTGATCTTCCTAAAACTCTCTGGCATTTAACATTGCAGCACACATAAAATCAATCAATATAAGAACCACTGACGACAGCTTCATCTTGAGTTCTTACAGAAAAAGCCTTTGACACACTACTCACCCATTTTGGATCGCAGCTCTGTTATCTCTGGAACTCTTCACTCCTATCATCATTAATGCCATTATCAGAAAGAAAACTCCCATTCCAAAACAAATCCGATACACAGCCATATACCCAACCACTGCCTGACAGTCAATAGATCCAACAACGCCCATGCTCTGTGCTATTGACTGTGACTCGGAACAGAATGGTACTTTCCGCAGGAAATCCTGCAGTCCTGGGGCAAGTGTTATACATGCTATGATTGTACCAACCAATAGCATGACAGCATACATGATACGGGTAAGAGTGGAGCTCTTCCCATTGGTGCAGCAGGAGCACAGACTGCAAGCCATACTACCACAGCAGCATGCCATCTGAAATATTGAAAATTAATACTTAAGGAGTAAGAAGAAACAGAGTTCAAGGTTGGTTGTAAGTGAGGAAGAAGAGACACTGCATTACAATGTTATTGCTTCACTGTACAGTCTGGTTTTCAGGATCAGATCATTATTTGTAAGAGGTTTATATCATGAGCTGAAGAAGGATTAGATTGGATTAGTGGTTAACAGAGATGAGCTGGACATGGTAGATAAATCAGAGATTGAGAAATAAGGAAATATTATCGGGCCAGTACTTGCTATCCTATGTCAACTAGAATTTAAGATGATTCCAGAGAATTCTCACAATATTACGAAACATCCTATTCTTCATCTACAAAGGATTAGATTGGATTAGTGGTTAACAGAGATGAGCTGGACATGGGTAGATAAATCAGAGATTGAGAAATAAGGAAACATTATCGGACCAGTACTTGCTATCCTATGTCAACTAGAATTTAAGATGATTCCAGAGAATTCTCACAATATTACGAAACATCCTATTCTTCATCTACTGTACCTATCATTAGCTTACCTGTGCTGCGGAACACAAAGCCATTGGAGCTGCTAGAAGTGCCCCCATGATTCCAACGAAAGCTCAAGCTCGCAAGTTAAAATACTGCTATAATAGTAGAGAATCCAAGAGACTTTTCCCAATAAGAATAAAATTGGTTTCACAGGTAATTTGTAATTTGCGTTGTTCCCGAAAAGTTTTACAACTTTTCCTTTTTCAATTTTCCTATCTTCTATGAAACTGAAAGTCAGCTGACTCAGATCCTCGTCTTTTGTTATCTTTTTTCTTGCCCTTGAATGCGCATGCGCTAGCATAGATAATTATTTCATTTCCCAGGGGTTCTAATCTTTTTACCTATTCCTATTTCCTATCCTGTTGTCCATTAGGCCGTGGTTATGAACAGGGCTGAGTTAGGCCATTCTGAGATGTTCTTGGCAAGTGGAAAATGATGTGGTAACTTAACACAGAGCTGTTACTTCTGGGAATCAAACCAGGGCTCCCGACGCGCAATGTGGGTCTGAACATCACAATCATTCTGTTTTGATTGATACGAAAAATGCCCATACAAAATATAATTATCTAAGTACGAATAAATACAAAATATTTACTTGTAACAAACAAATAAAATGAAGACTTATTATAAAATGAGAGTAGAATTTAAAGTGGTACTTTCTCATCTTACACACTGTCCTCATCCTCATAAACATCTATTTATACTGGAAACATTTATAAAATGCCCATACAAATACAAAATATAAGTACGAATAAATACAAAATATTTACTTGTAACAAACAAATAAAATGAAGACTAGATAAGTTCATATTAGAGAACAAACAATCTCAAGAACAGATTTAACATAATTAAGTATCTTAGCTTAACTTACAATAATAATGATGATTTGTGTCAATATGGATATGTTTACCTTATCGAGTACCGACCTTAACTCGTAATCATATAAGGCAGTGTTTCTTAATTAGTTTGGCCCGCGGAACCCTTTTCAAAAGGTGAACATCTTTGCGGAACCCTAAACTTTCAAGATTGCACCCCAAACAGAAATCCATGCCTTGGCTTGAAATATCGAACCCACATCCGTCTGTTTACAAAACGAACTTATTAACTTTAAGCAGAGGAAACAGAAATCCATGCCTTGGCTTGAAATATCGAACCCACATCCGTCTGTTTACAAAACGAACTTATTAACTTTAAGCAGAAAGTTACAAACCTCCATTCTTTATTTGTTTTCTCGCCGCTTCCTGAACGACCCGGAACACATACTCGTACATACCTATCAATTTTCAAATTTCTAGTCTCCTGAAATTATCGCTCAATACCTACTGAAGTTATCGGTCAGAGCGAATGATCGTGTCATTTATTGACTAGATGCCTACAGGAGATTCTGCAGGAAGGCCCTTTTGGTTTCCTGAACGACCCGGAACACATACGTACATACCTATCAATTTTCAAATTTCTAGTCTCCTGAAGTTACCTACTGAAGTTATCGGTCAGAGCGAATGATCGTGTCATTTATTGACTAGATGCCTACAGGAGATTCTGCAGGAAGGCCCTTTTGGCGTTGTTCCTGAAAAGTTTTACAACTTTTCCTTTTTCTATTTTCCTATCTTCTACGAAAGTCAGCTGACTCAGATCCTCGTCTTTTGTTATCTTTTTTCTTGCCCTTGAATGCGCATGCGCTAGCATAGATATTTCATCTCCCAGGGGTTCTAATCTTTTTACCTATTCCTATTTCTGAAAGTCAGCTGACTCAGATCCTCGTCTTTTGTTAGGTATCTTTTTTCTTGCCCTTGAATGCGCATGCGCTAGCATAGATATTTCATCTCCCAGGGGTTCTAATCTTTTTACCTATTCCTATTTCCTATCCTGTCCATTAATTTTCAATGATTTTTAATTTTTTACCTCACAACCTCACATAAGTGTATTAGGTTAATTGAATTATTGAATGAAAATTAATGAATTCATAATATTATCATCAAAACTGGAGGAAAATGGAAAACCTTGATGATTACTATAAAATTTTCAAATCTAAGCACCCTCACGACTTTCAGAAAACACTATAAATATTTTTACACACATTGGCATTGCTGTTTTCGACTTCATCTAACGACGTGAAACGAGCGATGGCTTAATTTTACACTTTTTTTGAGTTGGGGTGTGATCGATAAATCGATTATCATTTTCGACTTCATCTAACGACGTGAAACGAGCGATGGCTTAATTTTACACTTTTTTTGGGATCTAGCACAGGGGAGCGTGTTGAGGACGAGATTTTTCGAGAAAAATCCCATGACAACAGTAGGGGGATGGGATTTTATTTTTCTATTTTTCATAAAACGTCCCTTTCCCACCATAAATTCTTTGTTTATTTTTGACTTGTAATTTTATTTTCTGTTTGTCAAGACCTCACACTACAAGTCAAATATACCTCAGTGTCTTGCAAGATATCCAAACATTTCTAGTTGTCCATATTTCATAACATTGTAAAATTGATTACAAATTCATTTTCTCATTACAGACCAAGTTAGATGACCGTACAGACTTCCAGCGACTCCTCATTACTTACTACACTCCTGATGGCACAAAAGTCAAATATACCTCAGTGTCTTGCAAGATATCCAAACATTTCTAGTTGTCCATATTTCATAACATTGTAAAATTCATTTTCTCATTACAGACCAAGTTAGATGACCGTACAGACTTCCAGCGACTCCTCATTACTTACTACACTCCTGATGGCACAAAGATCAATGCAAGATTCAGATTTGACAAGGATCTGACTAACACATGGTCACTGAAAATTGTTGAACTGGAATCCACAAAACTCAGTAAGTGCTGGGAAATAGTAGGCACCTAAACATTATGAATGATCCTATTTATTTGATAATTGAATCTTCCTTTTTTTTTAAAATCTCATTTCATTACTATTTATTTTATTGTTGTCTCCCTTTTGTCCCTCAGATATCAAAGCTACTAATCTGACAACAACTTCTTCATCTCATTTCATTACTATTTATTTTATTGTTGTCTCCCTTTTGTCCCTCAGATATCAAAGCTACTAATCTGACAACAACTTCTTCCATCTCTGGTACAATGGGCCATGCATACTCTACTTTGAAAGAAGTTGAATTTTCCAATGATGAAAACATTCGCTTGGTATTCCCTTCAGGATTCACGGTAAGGAAAAGCCCTAGCTAGCCCTAAATATTTATTTTATGTGTAGCATGCTTTTTATTTTAAAAAATAACAAAAAGACCCAACTATTCTCTGATAGAGCATTTTTGTGTGGAGTGGTTCTTAATGTCTAATTATCACAATTCTCATCATCAGGTACAACCCTGGATTCCGGACATGTTGGGTGAGAGGTTTGGTGAGGTGGATGATACCGTGCAATACTTCACTCCGGGTATCTGGATGGGCATCTTTGTGATGACTATTCTTGCTATGGTATTTACTCTTGGCATGATTATGATTCTTGATATTAAGACCATGGACAGGTTTGATGATGCCAAGGGAAAAACTATTACCATTAATGCCACAGACTAGACAGGTAGACAGAAGGGAGTAATTATTTCGTTATTTTTGTTTTTAAAGTGTCTCTTCACTTTGATATAAAATCTTTGAAGAATTAAATCTAACCTGGCAAAAATAGTGTTTCAGGGGTTAGCTTAGATTTTTTTTTTACCAACAGAAGATAACATCTGAGCCAGGCCTAGTTCTAGTTTCTATTTTCCCCCTAAGTGATGAAATTAATATTAGAGAAGTGTACTTAACTATGTACTCAATAACTATCCATAGCACTCACATAACTCCATGCTATTCTATGTACCAACAGAAGATAACATCTGAGCCAGGCCTAGTTCTAGTTTCTATTTTCCCCCTAAGTGATGAAATTAATATTAGAGAAATTAAATCTAACCTGGCAAAAATAGTGTTTCAGGGGTTAGCTTAGATTTTTTTTTTTTTACCAACAGAAGATAACATCTGAGCCAGGCCTAGTTCTAGTTTCTATTTTCCCCCAAAGTGATGAAATTAATATTAGAGAAGTGTACTTAACTATGTACTCAATAACTATCCATAGCACTCACATAACTCCATGCTATTCTATGCATTTCTCATAATCAAAAATCAAAAAAATTTGGCTCACGGCTCACCTCATTCTGTTTGACATAACGAACGACCAAGGACTGTAGCAAAGGAGCTCAAGTCAAGTTTATGTTCTTTTCTTTTTTTGTAGGTATAGATTTTGTTGCCTCATTCCTCAACTCATTCCTCAACTCATTTCTCATAATCAAAAATCTACGCTTGTAGCCTTACTACTAGTTCCCGCTGCAGGACACTTGAGCTGATAACATAGCAGTCCTGTCATGCCAAAGACATTAACAACTATTCAGTGGCGCCCTGAAATAGGGGTTAAGCGCTTGGAAAGGCTTGAGTTGGGGTGTGATCGATAAATCGATTATCTGAACTTTTCCTGTCTGTGATAAGAGAATAGTGATAAGGATTTAGGATTTTCAAAGGCCAAAATGGGCCCTCAAGTTGGTATTTTAGGTTTTGTGTTGGCCGCTTTTTGTTTCTCATTGTCCTTGGCTTTTTCTCAGCTGCTTTTTCTCTCCGTAGATTTCTTTTCGAATCCCTGCTGCTATCAAGTATTTTCTGACGAAAGCACTGGATTGCTCGAAACTACTGCAGGCAAGTTGTCCAATCTTCTTTGCTACAAAATACTCTTGTGGTTGAGAATGGGTTCCATACACCGACGCACAAGCTATTTCATAAGCTGAGAACGATAAGGTCTTTTGGTGCAATAATTTAATAATCACCGGGATAGAAGAGAGCACTGAAAAACTTGGTTTGAATTAAAAATAAAATCAACTTTTCTCAATTTCTCAAGAACAAACTACAACGATCTATTTCACTCAAGAACTTTTGAAACTTCTTGTTCCGTTGGGAAACAATGTCGATGGAAATTGTATTATTTATCGGAATATTTTTCGTCGTCGTCAAGAACTAGTTTCCTCGGGAAAAATTCTTGGAGCGACGTTGTTGTGTTTCGAACAGTTGATGCGAGACTGAACTATGAACAGATCATGAGACAAATGGAAGGTGTCGACAAATTCCAACTCTTTCCTTGTTTTCATATTAGAGGTCTCGTGCTTTTCATTTTGATTCTGATTATTCTTCTCTCTGAGTCATTTCCTACTCGAGATGAACATTGCATGCAAATCGCGGCGCGGTGCTATGGTTACCGATCAATATTGTTCACTTCATCTTAATTCTAATCATCATCTCCTATCTAGGCGCACAGCAGTGCTCCAGGCCAAGTTCTGGCCTCAGCACGCAGTTACCTATTTTTACCATCGGGTTTCACTCTCGGTTTTTCCTCGCATAAATTTTAACCAAATTTTGTATAAATTTATTCGCAAGACATGTTACCACTTCGTCGTTTGTCACATACAGAATGAACAACTGGCAAGACTTCAAGTATTCAGGATTTTACTCCTCAGAATACTTTGGTATATGGGAGCTTGGTCAATCATATAAAACCGTAGCCTTCTCCCGTGCAATTATAGAACACTGGTTCAACCACTATTAAAATAAAGAAAATAGAAGCAAGTTATAGGTTCCGTGTGGTTCCCCCCCCCTTCCGTGTGGTTCCCGGGCCGGCTAGCAAATTGCTTACTGGAAAAAGAATAGGACCTCGGGTTTCTTCCTCCCTGTCGTAGAAGGCGACTACCTACCTAGTTATTACACTTAGTAGGCACTTTGAATTCGGTAGTACCTACTAAGTAGGCATAGTTACCTAATTCTTTACGAATGTCATAAAAACAAAAAGATAGAATAGTGAGAGAAATCAATGATCTGTAAATTTCTCTTTACTTTGAATTCGGTAGTACCTACGTAGGCATAGTTACCTAATTCTTTACGAATGTCATAAAAACAAAAAGATAGAATAGTGAGAGAAATCAATGATCTGTAAATTTCTCTTCAGACATTACCTAGTATTAACTACTCTAAATATGAATACCTACTATACCGCGGTCTCTTTTGTTAATAACCTGTCACACCTTAACTAGATCAGAACTCTCTCGCGGTTACTGCTACGGCCTCCTATTCGAGAGGTCATGGGTTCAAACCTCTCGCCACAAAAAATGCAACTTGTTCTAATGCATATTAAAAAGTCTACATGTTCAGGTGCCTAATCATTGTAAATACCGACACTCAAGCTCAGAAACCTGAACATTGCATTTATAATTATAAGTAGTAAGGTACCCAGCACATTTTTTACGGAACAGACTGTTTAAATACCTACACCGGGTATTGTATACGACCTATCCCTTACTAGCAGGAATTCTATTAGTAGGTACCTACCTATTTCACCATCAGCCCATGGCTTGGATTTCAGTCATTTCACTGTAATATTATTACTGGTATGGTCACTCTATGCTCGTTTGATAAGAGCTCGGATCAAAGGTTATTGCCCTCTCTTATCCAATTTCACCATCAACCCATGGCTTGGATTTCAGTCATTTCAATTTCACTGTAATATTATTACTGGTATGGTCACTCTATGCTCGTTTGATAAGAGCTCGGATCAAAGGTTATTGCCCTCTCTTATCCAACTTGAAGAGGAAATAAATCAACGCTTCATCCTAATCCAGACACTATAGAGACTTTTTTATTTTTTAGATTAAAAGGGACCAAGAAGTACCTATACACTACACATACGAGTATTTAACAAATAAAATAATTATGTATGTGAGGGCTTATCCCAGTTTTTTTTTTTTTACAAGGTGAAAAAAACCTACATGTCTGCGGTAATAGAGCACGTTAGATACAATACCTTTTACATTTTCCTCATTTTCCGGGCCTGGCTGGAAATTGAAAATTTTATGCTCCAGAACGGATGACGGAATTAAACCGTAAAACCTCATTCTACTATTGGAAGTTTAATTTTAATTAACCAAAACGTCGCGTAGTTTAAGTACTAGTTATGGGTTGTATCGACATGGACATAGATCCACATTAACCCATTATCTATAATATATATCTATGTGTCCTACCATTATCTATAATATATATCTATGTGTCCTACCATTAACTATAATATATATCTATGTGTCCTACCATTAACTATAATATGGAATACGGCCTCACTCAGGGACAGAAGGGAGCTGCTGGATATGGAATACGGCCTGGGAATGCATATGGGTCTGGATTGATAACTTTACACAGAGCCTTGTACCTATCCTTGCCAGAGCGGCCCGTGCGTTCGTTTTGTCGGGCAGGAGTAGGATTAGGCCCATTGAACGAATTCCACCAGAATGGAGCAGGAGCCGCCGCACTGAGGGTGATGAAGAGGGTGACAAACAGGGTCAAGTAGGCGACAATATTCATGGTGAACTTGCTGTGGGGGTTTTGTTTGAAAACTCTCGTGTTTTGGGTTGATGAATGGATTTTGGTCACAGCTTTCAGTCGATGACGAGTCAAATTTCTTCTCTTGTCAGCTGCTTTTTCTCTCCGTAGATTTCTTTTCGAATCCCTGCTGCTATCTAGTATTTTCTGACGAAAGCACTGGATTGCTCGAAACTACTGCAGGCAAGTTGTCCAATCTTCTTTGCTACAAAATACTCTTGTGGTTGAGAATGGGTTCCATACACCGACGCACAAGCTATTTCATAAGCTGAGAACGATAAGGTCTTTTGGTGCAATAATTTAATAATCACCGGGATAGAAGAGAGCACTGAAAAACTTGGTTTGAATTAAAAATAAAATCAACTTTTCTCAATTTCTCAAGAACAAACTACAACGATCTATTTCACTCAAGAACTTTTGAAACTTCTTGTTCCGTTGGGAAACAATGTCGATGGAAATTGTATTATTTATCGGAATATTTTTCGTCGTCGTCAAGAACTAGTTTCCTCGGGAAAAATTCTTGGAGCGACGTTGTTGTGTTTCGAACAGTTGATGCGAGACTGAACTATGAACAGATCATGAGACAAATGGAAGGTGTCGACAAATTCCAACTCTTTCCTTGTTTTCATATTAGAGGTCTCGTGCTTTTCATTTTGATTCTGATTATTCTTCTCTCTGAGTCATTTCCTACTCGAGATGAACATTGCATGCAAATCGCGGCGCGGTGCTATGGTTACCGATCAATATTGTTCACTTCATCTTAATTCTAATCATCATCTCCTATCTAGGCGCACAGCAGTGCTCCAGGCCAAGTTCTGGCCTCAGCACGCAGTTACCTATTTTTACCATCGGGTTTCACTCTCGGTTTTTCCTCGCATAAATTTTAACCAAATTTTGTATAAATTTATTCGCAAGACATGTTACCACTTCGTCGTTTGTCACATACAGAATAAACAACTGGCAAGACTTCAAGTATTCAGGATTTTACTCCTCAGAATACTTTGGTATATGGGAGCTTGGTCAATCATATAAAACCGTAGCCTTCTCCCGTGCAATTATAATTTCCTACAAAATCAAGCTGTCACAAAGGATTTTACGTAGAGCTAAGCTTTTCTGATTAACAATGAACTTAATGGTTTTTTCAAGATAGGTACCCTAAAATGTACACAGTAACAAAAAGGTAGGCGAATATGTAGATATCGGACAAACAAAAATTAGGGTAAACTATTTTATTCTCTGAGATTGTCAGGTAACATGAGGTGATTGTAAAAACAAAATTGACACCTCCAAATCTGAGGGGAGAACTCTTGGTGGCCAAAAAACCGCCGAAATACGGCCGAAAATTGTTTTTTTGGTGGATTTCGGGGTCGAAAATTTGGTCCCACACTCACCTCAGTATACCTAACAATCCTGGCTAGGAAAATTGTTCAACTTTGAAAAAAAATTTCCGACCATTTTTCGGCCACCTACTTGACCTACAGGCTGCTGTAACAGCACTATAAATAAACATAAAGTAAAGTTTGACAAGGGGAGAACTCTTGGTGGCCAAAAAACCGCCGAAATACGGCCGAAAATTGTTTTTTTGGCGGATTTCGGGGTCGAAAATTTGGTCCCACACTCACCTCAGTATACCTAACAATCCTGGCTAGGAAAATTGTTCAACTTTGAAAAAAATTTCCGACCATTTTTCGGCCACCTACTTGACCTACAGGCTGCTGTAACAGCACTATAAATAAACATAAAGTAAAGTTTGACGCCCTTTTGGATAAAATCGCTTCTAGCGTACAGACTGTCATTGACGTAGAATAGAAATTTCTTTCATATTTTACAATCTGTGTTAAGCTCGGTTAACTGAACTGATTCTGTACATAACACTTTACAATGCGGTCTCACTCAGGGACAGAAGGGAGCTGCTGGGTATGGAATGCGGCCTCACTCAGGGACAGAAGGGCGCTTCTGGGTATGGAATGCGGCCTCACTCAGGGACAGAAGGGCGCTTCTAAAGTTTGACCACACCATCATGTAGGAACTTTTGTGTACTTTAATTTTGATTCCCATCAAAAATTGCGTAGGACGCACGGTTTAGGAGTTATAAGCGAAAAACTGAAAATAAGTGCGAAATTTCGGCCGTTTTCTGGCGGTTTTTCCGCCGCTAAAAGTTCTCCTCTTAAGTCTCGAGGTCTCGATTTTAGTATGACACGCTGCTGGGTATGGAATGCGGTCTCACTCAGGGACAGAAGGGCGCTTCTGGGTATGAAATGCGGCCTCACTCAGGGACAGAAGGGCGCTTCTGGGTATGGAATGCGGCCTCACTCAGGGACAGAAGGGCGCTTCTGGGTATGGAAGTTTGTTCTAATTATTGCAAGGTAAGTAATTGTTAAATTCCTCTATCTATTAGACTAAGCTAGGTATTTCAATTTCTAAAATATTTATCACGCTGAATGGGAAACCCTATATTATTCACATGAACTTCAAATGGATTCACATGAACTTTTTTTGTTTGACATAGAAAAGATAAACTTCCTGGAATCTTCGTGTTTTGATGTTTTTTCCTCTCAGCAAATATCAGGGAAGTGATAAGATCTCAATTTAGTCGAGTATGATTTCCTTACTAAATGAACAACAAAAAATGCACTCGTATTTTGATATCAAATATGGAAATACCTGTAGGTACATATACATATATGTACCTACCTAATTATCATCGGGTCAGTCTCTGGTGTCCTTGTTATAGGTACTAAATCACTAAATGCCGATCTCTTGTCGCTCATCTAAGCTGCTGGGTATGGAATGCGGTCTCACTCAGGGACAGAAGGGCGCTTCTGGGTATAGAATGCGGCCTCACTCAGGGACAGAAAGGAACTGCTGGATATGGAATACGGCCTGGGAATGCATATGGGTCTGGATTGATAACTTTACACAGAGCCTTGTACCTATCCTTGCCAGAGCGTAAGATAAACTTCCTGGAATCTTCGTGTTTTGATGTTTTTTCCTCTCAGCAAATATCAGGGAAGTGATAAGATCTCAATTTAGTCGAGTATGATTTCCTTACTAAATGAACAACAAAAAATGCACTCGTATTTTGATATCAAATATGGAAATACCTGTAGGTACATATACATATATGTACCTACCTAATTATCATCGGGTCAGTCTCTGGTGTCCTTGTTATAGGTACTAAATCACTAAATGCCGATCTCTTGTCGCTCATCTATGTAAGATCACGGGGCTGATGTAGCACTTGTTTCATTACAACGACATAAAAACGGCGATGAAACACTCGTCTCTTTTTAGAGATGAATTCCCTTTAGGGATGAACTATATTTTAATTTTTCGGTAAGTCACAACTTCGTGGTCGGGGTTGGTTGTTTGTAATATCCTAATATCTAACATAAATGAAAAGTATAATATAAACGTGCAAACTAGAGATAAAAAGTAAAAAAATGAATTCAGATTGTACAAGTTGCGGTTCGCTTGTTTATAATATCTAACATAAATGAAAAGTATAATATAAACGTGCAAACTAGAGATAAAAAGTAAAAAATGAATTCAGATTGTACAAGTTGCGGAAAAAAAAATCAAAATTTCGAATTTCCCGCCAACTTTACACGCTCATGAAGGCTTAATGGCCTATCTCAGCCCGGTACATAAACAATAAACACACCCTCATGATAATATCTGTTTTGTAGGAACATCGCCACAACTGCCTCAAGGCATTTCACCTTTGAATAATATTTTAAATATGACAAAGGAAACTTTTTATTAGTAAGGTGACAAAAAGAGAAACAAACCCTCCCAAGAAAAAAAAATATTTACGATAAAAATAAGTTTATTTACGCTCTTAATCTATGAATTTCCTTACAATAAAAGAACCTTCTCTGGGTAGGTAATATCTTTTTTTGTATGTACGTACTTAAGTAGATGTACCTACCTACCTGTAAGTACTTATACCTATACCTATACGTTATCCAGATGGATATGGCAGCAATGAGTCATCAACCCAAAATGAAAGAACCAATCAGAATGCGAGAATTCCTTGCCCTATAAGTAGGTCTAGGTCTAGGTACACATCAAGATACTCGCACATAATTACCTATGTAGATAAAAATATCTATCTAGGTAGGTAAATAAATGAATTTGAGCCAAAACTCTAGGTACATTGATGGATAGGTAATAAAATAAAAACATCTATTTATACTGGAAACATTTATAAAATGCCCATACAAAATATAATTATCTAAGTACGAATAAATACAAAATATTTACTTGTAACAAACAAATAAAATGAAGACGATAAAATAAACCGTTGTTGTTGATTTAGGCATGTAGTCTAATAGATAGAGGAAGTCCACCTTGCAATAATTAGAACAAGCAATTTTTTTTTTTCATAGGATCGTTAGGTATTGTAGGGGAAGTGTCATACTAAAATCAAGACCTCGAGACTTGAGAGGAGAACTTTTAGCGGTATACCGTTCACGAGATATTGTTAAAGTACACCGAAAACCGCCAAAAAGCAATAAAATGCCGCCAACCGTTGCACCGGTCTTAACCAAAAGTTTTGTGTCGCATCCTTGTCACATTTGACAGCTACATACCAAATTCATGTCTCTAGCTCTTACCGTTCTCGAGATATTTTGTTAACAGACAGATACACGGACACACAGACACACACACGGACCAAAGGCTGAAACTTTGGATTTAGGCTCTAGGGAACTCAAAACGTGTTTTGGCACAGACACACACACGGACCAAAGGCTGAAACTTTGGATTTAGGCTCTAGGGAACTCAAAACGTGTTTTGACACACACACGGACCAAAGGCTGAAACTTTGGATTTAGGCTCTAGGGAACTCAAAACGTGTTTTGGCACAAAAAACTGACCATCGAAAATTTGACCCGATTATATTACTTTCCTTCCTATAGGATAAGGAAAATAAAAACGAATAGGTCCTACCTTATTGTAACTTATGTATACGTACGTACCTACCTATTGTATAAGTAGGTATTAGGTCCCAACATTAAACTTGATGTTTGAAAGTAGGTACCTTGACAACAAGTTAGGTTGATACCTAGGTAGGTAGGTACCTATGTACATCATAAGCAAGATATGTACAGAGGAGTGAGAACGATGATAAGAAGCAGCGTGGGCATGACAGAATCCATCCCTGTTTGAGTCGGCCTGCACCCTGCACCAAGGATCAGCCCTCAATCCGTACCTATTCGACCTGGTAATGGATGTAATGACTCTGAACGTGAAGGACGAGGCCCCTTGGTGCATGATGTTTGCAGATGATGTGATACTGGCAGGAGAGAGTGCAAGTATATTGACAAGAAAGCTGGAAAGATGGAGAGAAGAACTAGAAAATCGAGGAATAAAAATCAGTAGAAGTAAAAAAGTACATATGAAGTTTGGATCAGAATTAAAGGATGATGAACGTGTGAAATTCGATGGAGGAAGGAGGAACTTTGGAATGTGTGGACAAATTCAAATATCTAGGATCGACAGTAGACAGAGGAGGAACGATGGATAGTGAAGTTGGACATAAACATTCTACCTTATCTGTTAATTGACTTGTGATTTATTGTTACTTATTCTTTAGTTTAGACGAGGGTCTATTAGGAAAATAAAAACAAATTGAATGACTCAAATTTCACCTTTTTTAGTGTGTCCACAATTTTTATTTTTTATTATAAATTTTCAGTTTTTCGCCTATAACTCCTAAAACGTGCGTCCTACGCAATTTGATTGGAATCAAAATTAAAGTACACAAAAGTTCCTACATGACGGTGTGGTCAAACTTTACTTTATGTTTATTTATAGTGCTGTTACAGCAGCGTCATTGGTACCTACTAACATTTATTTGAACTTACAAAATGAAAATTGGGTTCCTCTTACAATAGGCCTAAATACCCAGATATAACATGTCATTTACCTATGAGTATTATCTACCTACTAATTAATTAGTCAATAAAAGGGCTGAGAAGGCGTCACCGATACAAACAAAATACATGTCATTTACCTATGAGTATTATCTACCTACTAATTAATTAGTCAATAAAAGGGCTGAGAAGGCGTCACCGATACAAACAAAATACCTACCTTAATGAAATATTCCGCTGTAAGTTTAAAAACAAAAACGAGGAAGACTCTTATTTGTTTTTTGTTTTGCGTAAAGACGTAAACATTGGACATTAGACTGTGTCAATAACTCGATACCTACACATTTTCTTACATGACAAACATATTACCTACCTAGAATACCTAGATAGATAGGTATATACCTATACGCTGTATGGAGCAGAAACTTGGGCAGTCAAGAAGGATCAAGAGAAGACACTCGAAGTAGCAGAAATGAAAATGCTGAGATGGATGTGTGGACTGTGTGGAGTGACGAGATTAGATAGAATACGGAATAAAGTCATAAGAAGAAAAGTCAGAGTTGTAGAAATATTGCTGTATGGAGCAGAAACTTGGGCAGTCAAGAAGGATCAAGAGAAGACACTGGAAGTAGCAGAAATGAAAATGCTTAGATGGATGTGTGGACTGTGTGGAGTGACGAGATTAGATAGAATACGGAATAAAGTCATAAGAAGAAAAGTCAGAGTTGTAGAAATATCAAAGAAGATGCAAGAAAGGAGACTACAGTGGTTTGGACATGTGGAGAGAGAAGAGAGGAGTGGATCCAGAGCCATGGGAAGACCAAAGAAAACGTGGAGAAATTGTGTCATTGAGGATATGCGAGAGAAGGGTGTGACAGCAGCAGAGGCACAAGACGAGCGACTTGGACTTGGAAGAGACCGACTAAAAACGTCGACCCTGCTTGAGCGGGAAAAGACGGAGTAAAAGATTAATGATGCTAATTTCTTCTCTTCGGTAGGTTCTTAGTACCTACCTATGTCACGGTCACTAGGATCTCCTACTTCGATATTAAGGAGCGCTATAGCGCTCCCGACTAAAAACGTCGACCCTGCTTGAGCGGGAAAAGACGGAGTAAAAGATTAATGATGCTAATTTCTTCTCTTCGGTAGGTTCTTAGTACCTACCTATGTCACGGTCACTAGGATCTCCTACTTCGATATTAAGGAGCGCTATAGCGCTCCGCCCCGCCAAGTCAAAAAAGTTTGACCGTGCTACTAGAAATATTATACGCGACAGGGACAGTAGCCGTTTTCAGGTAGTTGTAGAGTAATTGAGTAATGTAGAGGGACAACTACAAATGACGGAAGAAAACTGATTGCGTGTTTGTGTTGGGGCATGAAAGTAGACCAAGTTGAAAAAAAAAATCATCCAAGTCGGTTAATTAAGACAAGCCGGAGATATTTGAATTTGAAAAACGTCAAATTTTTACACATTTTCTGCTGGTAGAGGGACAACTACAAATGACGGAAGAAAACTGATTGCGTGTTTGTGTTGGGGCATGAAAGTAGACCAAGTTGAAAAAAAAAAATCATCCAAGTCGGTTAATTAAGACAAGCCGGAGATATTTGAATTTGAAAAACGTCAAATTTTTACACATTTTCTGCTGCTGCGGCTCCTTCTGCTTCTTTGACGTTGACCGCTCTACAGTCAAAACTACTGAACCGATTTTGCTGGTTGATGGCTCATTCTTTTTCTCGTGAGTGGCAGATGTGCCTTTTCAAAGTTTCAAGGCTCTCAAAGGGCCCCTTTGGCCTTGAATTTGATAAAAGACTGATTTTCATTTTATCATGTCGGGTTTTAACTGATGGGGTGATAATTTTTAATTTTGGTTAGGTCTTAGGACCAGTGCTACGTGTGTAAGGATTGCAATCCCGCAGGCTTTTGAATTCCGCGGGATCTCCCGCGGGATTTGACCAATCCCGCGTGGGATTTTGCGGGATTATGTCGGGTTTTAACTGATGGGGTGATAGTTTTTAATGTTGGTTAGGCCTTAGGACCAGTGCTACGGGAGTAGGGATTGCAATCCCGCAGGCTTTTGAATCCCGCGGGATCTGCCGCGGGATTTGACCTATCCCGCGTGGGATTTTGCGGGATTCGCAAGTATTACCCGCGGAACGCCGCAGTTCTAACAATGAAAGTATAACATAGGTACTCCATAATGGGTAGAACACCCTACCTAACCCATAATATTACCAGTTTATCAAACGGTAGGTATACAAGGAAATGAAATATATCAACATTATCAACTCTTTCAAGTCTGGGAAATTTCAAATTTATGTAATGGCATTTTTCATTCGGTTATCAACTCTTCCAAGTCTGGGATTTTTCAAATTTATGTAATGGCATTTTTCACTCGGAAATTATCGGAACTTACCATCGGTCGGTCTGTCTGTCCCCATAGAAGGACTTATCCAAACCTGGTCGACCTATATATCAAATTAAAGGTAGATCTTAATAGATCAGTTGCGCTTACTTGGGTGATGTTTCAAAGTAATAGAGCAGGAAAAATGAGGACCAATGGAATTTTTGTTTGTCTTCTACGACTTCTAGATACCGAGATAAATCCTTTTAAAAAATACCGGTAAATCGTGAATTTTGACGTCACGGCATACGCTCCCGTAGGCGATGACGTCATAATTCATAATTCCCGCTTCGTTTGTTTGTGCGCAAGCGTTTCTGCGCATTTTGACGTGAAATCTGACGTCGTCACTTTTTAATTAGAATGGTAATTAAGAATTGAATCTTCGACCTTTTAAAGCTACTTTTTCGGAGTTTTGACCTCAGATTCGGATTTTTCACAACTTTTTTCGTAGGAATCGACCTTTTCTTTTATTGATATTATTTTCCCAATTGCAACTCCTCCATTTGTTGAGAAATTGTAAAGAATAAGTCAAGGTGTTCCCTGAGCATATTAGCAGAACGCTGAAATCTAATTAGAGGGGAGTTTTGCAAATAATTTGTTCGGCAAGGTGTTCCCTGAGCATATTAGCAGAACGCTGAAATCTAATTTGAGGGGAGTTTTGCAAATAATTAGCTCGTACATGAGGAGGTCTAAAGGGAAGAGATACCCGTGCAGAGTATTGAGAAACATTTATGTTGATTGCCTCTAGAAGGTCAGGAGTGTCCAATCCTGAGTTTAAGATTTTATGAAAAGTAATCATGTCGTACATCTCTCTTCTCAAAGATAAAGGAAGTAGGTAGGTTGAGAGTTTCCTCAAGAGATTGATAAGTTTCTCTGGGGGTTTTCATTTTAAATCTTAATGTTCTTAAGGCTTTGTGTTGAATTCGCTAAACCGCTAAAGGCTGGTCTACAATCTCATGCAAAACTCATCCAGCCCAGGACATTCGAGCATAGTCCCCGATAATCAGAAGTAACACACACTGAACCATGAGATTTTAGAATATATACCCAGCATTCAGACTATTTCTAAAATTGTGATTTCTGGAAACGATGGCCGCATTGTCGTTCACACCCATACACGAATATCATACAAACATAACAAATAGGAAAAATAATAACTTTATTACCTACTGCCTACTTGAACAATCCCATACACGAATATCATACAAACATAACAAATGGGAAAAATAATAACTTTATTACCTACTGCCTACATGAACAATTGTTCAGAAACCTTTCCGGCCTGAAAACGGTACCATGTTTTGTGACCTACCCTGTAAGCCAGTCTGCTGTTGAATCAGGTACAAGTGACTGGCAATAAGTTGCTCAGCCCTAACGTCATAGTCCGCAAGAGCAAGAGTGAAAAACCAAACAAAACGAATAAAATGATTTTTTTTCATTTGTTTAAAAAATACAGCTAATAAAAAATTATTATTTGGTTAAAAAAATGGAAATTATTCGTTTTATTTGAGAAAAAAAAATATAAAAAATACGCCTATTATTTTGTTAAAAATGGAAATTATTCGTTTTATTTGCAAAAGCAATACGCCTAAAGAAAGTCGAATTTTTATCACCCTCGAATTTTTGAATTTTTTTTTTTTTTTTGATGAAAAGAAAAGTTTGTTGCTGTTGCTTTACTGAATACCGATAAAGAGATAATATTTCATAATTGAGTTGAAATTTGCTTATTGTTCAGATTCAGAATGAAACACTTCAGTTAGGTACTAGTTGAAATAGAAACACACAGTGAATACAATGGGAAATCAACTGGTTGGTATTGCTCCATCGCAGATATTCCCAGTGGAACATTACTTGTCCGAGCTGACAGATCTACAGTTTGATGTGAAGTAAGTGCTAGGCTACAGTATTATGGTCACAATGCCATTGTTTTGACATTAAAATAGGATTTGTGAAATGCCAAGTGTAAAGTGTTGCTTTCAGGGGTAGGCTACAGACCTACCATCTCACCCATTGTTACTAAGATAGTTATTAGTTAAGTGAGGGTCTATAATTTCATGTTTAAATGTTTATTAACCACTGATCATGCTTTGATATTGTTTAGTCATACTTTTAGACACCTTTATACACACACTTACCTACATTTTCATTCTTGTTTCAGCTTGGGTAGTACTCGATTCCTGAAAGTTGCCCGAGCCAAATCTCAAGAGGGGCTGGTTGTAGTCAAAGTGTTTGCAATCCATGACCCAACTCTACCTCTACTTACCTACAAACAAACCATTGATAACATTAGGTAAGTTTTATTTGTGTACTTACACAAACTTCCATGTTTTAAATAAATGAATGTTGTGAAGTTTAATGATTACACAATCTATTTAATGTATTTCCAGAGAATGCCTGGCCCTGGCCCTCTCCCTTCTTGTTTTATTGTTATTTACTGCCTGCCTACCAGAATTTTGGAAAGTTCAAGAGATCCACCTTCGAGTACTTAATTAGTATTATATTGACACCTTTGCAGGAACAAGCTTGGGGACACTGTCAACTGTCTGGCATTTCAAAAGACCATCCTTAGTGACAAGGCTGGTCAGACAAGGTGAGAAATGAAGAAGTGTTGAGAAGAGTTGGAGAAGAAAGGACCATTCTGAGAACAATAAAGAAGAGAAAAAGAAGCTGGCTGGGGCATATTTTAAGAAGAGACTGTATACAGAGAAGAATCATGGAAGGAAGAATTGAAGGAACGAGATCGAGAGGAAGGAAGAAATTCGGAATGCTGACGGACATATTGAAAGGAAGGACATTTGAAGAAATAAAGGACGAAGCACAAGATCGTGAGAGATGGAGAAGAGGAACCTAAATCAAGAAAACAGTTGAAGTTACGATGTTACCTGTTCTAGAACAGATTTACTAGTATATATATATATTCTATTCTACTTCAGGGTTCGTGCTCTCATCAGTTCCATGATACAGAAGATCCCTGCTAAGCGAGTGAGTGCTGAGAATTCTCTTAATAATGAGAGGGGTCGCCTGTTTCCTGAATACTTCTACACGTTTCTACAATCCTACATGCTCATCTTCTCTACACATGATCCTATTCTGTCTCCAGATGAGAAAATTGAGAGGTAAGACTTACACTTCTTTTGTAGAACAAGTACACAGGTCGCAGGTCGTAACTCTATCGTAAGCGAAGTTTTTTTTCTCTGGGAGGCAGTCCTGAACTGCTAATGTTATTTATACATATTGAGCTTTTTCTGTGTCCCCTATTAGCTGGTGTTTCAACCAGGATTTCGGGATACACTCAGCCTCTTGAGAACAATTGAGTAGCAGCTTGTAAGTGAGTTGCTAGCATTGGCGCCAAATGTAGACAAGCTATGATTCAATGATTGGGCAATCGGTATAATAGTTGATGGAATACTTGTAATATTGTGATACTCACAAGAATTGTAAAAAGGCGCTTGCTTGGTTACAAATAATTTCCATGGACATTGTTTTGCCTCGAATATTTCTCAGATTGAAGAAGGACATTCATAATATCATCAACATTGTCACCACCAAACCTCCTGACAATAATGAACCCAGCGACCCTCAGACTGTGAGTCCAGCAACAGAACCTCAGGATACTAAGCTTATCAGCACAACTGACAATATGGACACCCAACCAGAGATCACCACACTCGATGTAGCTGCACATGGAAATGATTCTAGTGATAAACCAGAAGATGTCACAGGTATGAAATGTATTGGTATAATATTCCTGTTACAAGTAAATCACTCTAATATATTCAATCAGTGCTACAGTGAATTGGAAAACTGCTCTACCAAAGAGCGTCTAAGTAAACACAAAATGTAATAAGACAAAATCCCTTGTGCTGAACATATTTGCCCGATTTTATGAAATTTGGACAAACCCTTCTAGAGTTATAAAGTTATAAAACTCGTCAAATTGAAGCTTGGATTCGGTCGTTTGTTACAGGTCATTCCAAAACATCTCAACCAAACCCTAACGGATCCAACACGAAGAAGGTGACGTTTACAACAAGTTCGCAGACGAAAGAAGATCCTCTCATCCTGATCACTTCCCTCGTAACATCGTGTATACGCGGCCTACACTTTCCCTCCTCCAAACAGTCAGCCCTATCCATACTGGTGGACATTAGTCGGGTGTCCTCATGCGAGACAATACTGGATAGAACCTTACCCTATGTCGTGTATCTTATGAATGATACATCCAGTAGAGTGAGGGCAGACGCCATACACACTCTGACCACGTGTCTACAGGGTGTCACTGAGGTACCGGTCAACAATACGCACGTGTTCCCTGAGTATGTTCTACCCTGTAAGTATTCTATTTGCAAAGTTTAATCTTGGATGAGTCCGTCAATTAGTCTTTTAAGTGTTTATCTTGTATCACATACATATACGTAAGAACCAACCTCAGTGGTGTAGTGGTTAGCGCGGTGGACTTCGGATCTGGAGGTTGGTGGTTCGAGTCCAAGTCAAGCCATTAAATTTAGCGTAGTGCATTAAGCAGGGAACGACATTTGTGACAAGCATTTATGCTTAACACAATTAAAATTCCTTCCTTCATATACGTAAGACTTGCACTGTTTTGCATAAAATAAAAATACAAGAGGGTTCTCGGCCTTGAATTCTAACACTCTAAAGGTAAATGGAGATTTAACATTTTGCTCTGTCAAGTAAGTATATAAATGAATTCATATTAAAAAAAAAGAGTGTTTCACCGCCGTTTTTATTTCTTGGCAATGAAACAACTGCTACATTAGACGCATGTGGTCTGTGTCGTAGCATGCAGAGAAGGGAGAACTTACACCCACCATGGATATCTTTTCTGCTGGGTAACTTGAAATTAACTATAAGGAATTATAATTATTGTGTTATTCATAAATGTTTTCCCCATCTGTGGCATAAGCAATCTTTATTGGAAGTCATACTTGATTTGTTCAATTTTGAACGGGCCATTGTTCTTACCTATTTATTTTTATTTATGAATAAATTTTACACTTTCGAGTATGTATAACAAATGCCACTAGGCATTTGTTTCACAGATGTGTTCTATAATTATTTTCATGTGTTCACAGTTGTGTTCTGGCAGAATTATTCTCAGATGGGTGTTTGGCTCCATTTGATTTCTCTCAGCTTCTTGCTTATCGCAATGATGAATACTCTCCATCTCCTATATTAGACAAATTGGAAGATCCTAGGTATGTAACATAACTCTAGACCTAGACGTTGGAAGATCCTAGGTATGTAACATAACTCTAGACCTAGACATTGGAAGATCCTAGGTATGTAACATAACTCTAGACCTAGACATTGGGGGCCATTGTTCTTACCTATTTATTTTTATTTATGAATTTTACAATCACTTTCGAGTATGTATAACAAATGCCACTAGGCATTTGTTTCACAGATGTGTTCTATAATTATTTTCATGTGTTCACAGTTGTGTTCTTGTGTTATTCATAAATGTTTTCCCCATCTGTGGCATAAGCAATCTTTATTGGAAGTCATAAGTACTTGATTTGTTCAATTTTGAACGGGCCATTGTTCTTACCTATTTATTTTTATTTATGAATTTTACAATCACTTTCGAGTATGTATACACAACCTGGATATTTTTATTCTGATCCCCCAGGTCTTAGCAACATAGTGACAGATGAGTCGGTTATAGTACGCACAGCACTAGCGCAGAACATCGCCACTCTGGCTGAGACGGGTCTCAAGTTCCTCGAGTATACACAACTCCTATGTTCTCTCTCCTCAACCGCTACGCCGGCAACAGCGCAGCCTAAACATTCCTATGAGAACGAGTTGGCAACGTTGCATGAGATGATTCAGAGTATCGTGTCGGTGTTGCTAACCGATAGTCAGAGTGTGGTTAAGCAAACTCTCATAGAGAATGATGCCATTACCAAGCTGTGTCTATTCTTTGGCAAACAGAAGACCAATGACTATCTGTTCTCACATATGATCACATTCCTCAATGATAAGCAAAACGCTCAACTCCGTGCTTCCTTCTTCGATAATATTGTGGGTGAGTAGTTGATTTGCTGCGACTTCATAGTTACATTTATTTATTTACTAGCTGTTGTGCCCGTGCTTCGCCACGGTTTAGAATATTTTATTAAGAAAAAAATTCTCCGTCAGTAGGAAACGGTCGCGCTGCGCGCTCCCAGGGCTTCGCGGATTGTGCATGAGGTCGCGCTTCGCGCTCCCTTGGCTTCGCCCCTGAATACTAATATCGTCCCTGAGTCTTGTCTCGAAGAAATGAAAACTCAAAACTGAAAGCGAGAGAAAATATTAAACGTAGGAAAAGTTTTGCTGGCCTTAAAGTGTGTTTCCCGGGTATTTCTTATGTGGAGACTAAAAAACGTCAATATCTCGGGAACGGTTGGGAATTTTAAAGGTCTGATAATTTTTTTGGGTAGATACGACAATTTTACTGGGGGTCTTCGTTTACACTTTTTCGATATCTATCATAGTTTTCTCTAAACAATTCGGACAGACAGACATACATACATACATAAATGACCCGTCCATATTTCTCTTTTATATATTAGATTTAATACATCAAATGGGTTCTTGCCCTTTACTAACTATATTACAATAATTCCCTATCTAGACCTAGCAAACTTATACGAAAAAAAAGAACTCAACAATACACGTTCTTGTACAACTAACCCGTCAACTAATGTCAACAAATCAGTTGAGCATGCCGATGCATCGCCAAGGAATGAAGGAATTATAGGCGGTTGGAAAAAAAGATCTTAATAGATCAGTTGCGCTTACTTGGGTGATGTTTCAAAGTAATAGAGCAGGAAAAATGAGGACCAATGGAATTTTTGTTTGTCTTCTACGACTTCTAGATACCGAGATAAATCCTTTTAAAAAATACCGGTAAATCGTGAATTTTGACGTCACGGCATACGCTCCCGTAGGCGATGACGTCATAATTCATAATTCCCGCTTCGTTTGTTTGTGCGCAAGCGTTTCTGCGCATTTTGACGTGAAATCTGACGTCGTCACTTTTTAATTAGAATGGTAATTAAGAATTGAATCTTCGACCTTTTAAAGCTACTTTTTCGGAGTTTTGACCTCAGATTCGGATTTTTCACAACTTTTTTCGTAGGAATCGACCTTTTCTTTTATTGATATTATTTTCCCAATTGCAACTCCTCCATTTGTTGAGAAATTGTAAAGAATAAGTCAAGGTGTTCCCTGAGCATATTAGCAGAACGCTGAAATCTAATTAGAGGGGAGTTTTGCAAATAATTTGTTCGTACATGAGGAGGTCTAAAGGGAAGAGATACCCGTGCAGACTCACATACTTCATACTTGCCTGAACTATGATACAAGTAGCACTGGCCGACAACTGATAGGAGGAAATGGGGGACATGGGATATTCATATACAGCTCTGGAGCAGCAATTTCAAATGAACCCAGCTACATAATTATAGCCTGTATTGTCTTTTTGTACACTTACCCTTTTCACTATCTCACTACTTCACTCCGTTTTTTCCACTGTATCAAAGTCAAAACCGTTGGAGAGTTGTTATAAACTTACAAAGTGAGATAATTATTTTGGTTTGGATTTCAGGCGTTGCTGCTTACATTGGGATTCACTCCTCCTCTATGATTACTCCTCTCCTATTACAAGGCATAGTAGATGAAGAAGAGTTTATTGTTCGGAAAGCACTTAATGCACTCACTGCACTCACCCAGCTGCACTTACTAGACAAGAGTTGCCTCTATGAGTTACTCAGTGCGACTTGCGCTCTACTCTTACACCCCAATCTATGGATACGACATAGCATGGTGAGTTATAATTATCTTACACTTACTAGACAAGAGTTGTCACTATGAGTTATGTACTCAGTGAGACTTGCTGTCTACTCTTACACCCCAATCTATGGATACGACGTAGCATGGTGAGTTATAATGGAGCAGTTGCAAATGGGTAAAAATTATAAATAAATAGTCGATTCCTATGTCAAAACTTCGAAAAAATAACTGTAAAAGGTCGAAAATTCATTTTTTATTTTCCGTTCTAACGAAAGAGTTCAAATATGTGTGACGTCAGACTTTACGCAGTTGCTTTTTTCGTCCGTTAGGTAGCGCCACTATGCAAGGGCCCAGCGGAGGAGCAGAAAGAACTGTGCAGAAACGTATGCACACAAACACATTAATGCGTTACCTGCGAGGGAGCTTTGCTCGGGACATTTGATTTGACGTCATCGCCTACGGGAGCGTATGCCGTGACGTCAAAGTTCACGATTTACCGTGCAGAAACGTATGCACACAAACACATTAATGCGTTGCCTGCGAGGGAGCTTTGCTCGGGACATTTGATTTGACGTCATCGCCTACGGGAGCGTTTGCTGGCCTTAAAGTGTGTTTCCCGGGTATTTCTTATGTGGAGACTAAAAAACGTCAATATCTCGGGAACGGTTGGAAATTTTAAAGGTCTGATAATTTTTTTGGGTAGATACGACAATTTTACTGGGGGTCTTCGTTTACACTTTTTCGATATCCCATGATGTATGCTTCTGTTACACTTTTCAATCTGCTTGATTTCAGCCATTCAAAAGTCTTGCTAATATCTACGGTGTTCTTTCTCTCGAGTAGTCCTTTAATGTATTGACCATGCAGTCTTTTGGATTTCCAATTGTTCATCAGTCTTGCTTTCTGTTGTTCTTTTATTTCATTCTTATAGGCTTTTATTCTCTTTTTTAGTTCTCCTCTGTTGTTGTCTCCTTCACTACTAGTTGTGTACTCTCTTTCGATTTTTTCAGCCTTTTTTATGATATTTTTGCTTGTGTTGTCTTGGTTATCTTTTAAGAATTTAATAAGGTAGTCGTTTTCCTTCTCTTTGATGTACTTTGCCAGTCCTAATATAGCTACTTCGTGTACTTGCTCTATCATTCTAAGTCCTCTCCCTCCATCTTTTCTGGGTATGTATATCCTGTCCACGTCTGCTCTAGGGTGTAGACTCTGATTTATTGTTAGTATTTTCCTTGTGTTTTCTATCTAGTTTCTTAATCTCTTCTCTAGTCCACTCAATTATTCCAAATCCATACTCCACCACTGGTATTGCTAATGAGTTTACAGCTTCGATCTTGTGTTTTGCATTTAACTCTGTTTTCATGATCCCTCTAACTCTCCTATAGTATTCCTTCCTTATTGTGTCTTTCATTCTCTTGTGTTCTATGTTACCTTCTTCAAATATACCCAGGTATTTGTACACTTCTCCCGTTTTGAGTTCTCTGATGTTTGGTGCTTGTTCATCGGGGATGTTGGCTCTTTCTTTAATTTTTCCTTTCACTATGTTCACTTTCGCGCATTTGTCGTATCTGAACTTCATTCCAATGTGGTCACTGAAAGTCTTCATCTTTCCTATGAGGGTGTTTAGGTTATTTTCGTTGTTTGCATATAATTTTAAGTCGTCCATGAATAGGAGGTTTGTCTCGCTGGAGGACGTAAAACTGAGACAAAGCCAGCCCTGTGAAGCCACAGACAATAACACTGGCTCTTTTGAGGGTACCTGAATGGGACTATGGTCAAGTCCGTCTCAGGAAGTTGGGTACAACGACATAATTATGTACCTGAATATCCCTCATCAGACCCCTACGATTTAGGGGCCCTGAGGCCTGAGCTAGCTCTCTGGCCTTGATGACATCTCTTGGTATCCTCTTAGTGGAATAGTATATGAACTCACAGCTTTTCTCTAGAATAAACCTGAGTATGCGGACTCTTTAGAGGTGCTGCAGGTGAATTTTACAGAAACTGGGGAGGTTGAAATATACCAGTGAGGGTACTTCTAGGTTCCATCAAGGCTGGGGGATAGCAGCTCGGGCAGGGGAAAAATACTGGTCACAATAGATCTACAGAGGTCGCAGTGTTAATTGCATACTCTCTTGGGAGAGGAGCAACCAGTCCCATAATAAATAAATAAATAAATAAGCCAGCCGTTCCGAGAACGAACATTATCCCATCAGGATAAAATCCGCCCCGAGAATAGAATAGAATGCCGCCACTGGTCGCTACTCGATTAAAGTAGCTACTCAATTGTCCTCCCGAGGCTGAGTGCACCCCGAACTCCAAGCACAGAGCTGAAAAAACCTCGGCCCCGCCAGGAATCGAACCCGGGCCTCCTGCGTGCAAGCCTAGTGTGATACCCACTCGTCCACGGAGGTTGCTTCCCTGACTGCAAAGCATATTCCATGATGTTTACACAGAAACCTATGTATTAAAACATCTCCCTTAACATGAGATAAACTGATAACAGCATAAAAATTTGAAATAAAAACAGGAAAATAAATGCACCAAGAACTTTCCCACAGTTTACTATAATAATTTTCTCTTCTAGGTTCTACAGTGGATCCTATAGCTCAGGTGACTACTCTGATTAACGAGTTGAATGTAGAGGAGAGCATGCAGAATGTAACTGTGTCACTTATTGCCAATGTATTCCGCAAGTTGGTATCTGAAGGTAAATTGATTTCTTTCGTTGTAAATGTAAAGTAATTAGCTCTTCTTACTTCTTACAGCTTAAATTAGACCCCTTGAAAGCAACTTCACACTTGAATATTGGCATTTTGCAAATATTGTGACTCATATTAACACAGTCAATTTTTTCTTCTCTACTATTAGGTACATCGAGTATAAAGTGTGAACTTCTTTCTTTTTTTGTACAGGGACCTATCCAAAAAAAAATTAAAACCCTAATTTGTGATCATAATTAGATATTTATTATTAATAAAGGTTTATTTCATTTTCCAAGAATTAATAATAAAAACCAAATGAGTGTTTCACCGCCGTTTTTATTTCTTGGCAATGAAACAACTGCTACATTAGACGCATGTGGTCTGTGTCGTAGCATGCCCATCCCGTAGTATGCCTCTCATCAGATGGGCGAGAAGAGACACAATACGTCCCATTTCACAACCTGGATATTACACAAAGGAAAAATGTCACACAAAGTAATGAAATAATCTGGTCAGGACTAACTTGGTTTTTTACTTTCCTTATCCTCTAGGAAAGTAATGTATTTCAATTTGTTCTCTCTTCTCTAGGTCTCGTTTCTATCGAGTCTATCCTCGTGTAAGCATCTGAACCCAGTCGACATTCAGTGCAAAATTCTCCCCCTCATCAAACCCTATATCAAGTATTCCATCATTCAACTGGACAAGCCAGTCATTCTGCTCAATGCGCTCAAGCCCCCTCTACCACGACATATATACGCCACAGCTATCAAGTACATTTCATATGATCTCTTCCTCTATTCTCTACTACAACGCTACCAGGCTAGAGTTACGCCCAAACCAGGTAACATAACAATCATTGTATCCATGTCGCGGGAAAAATAACCCGTATTTTATTATCTGCCTCTGTGGCACTTTCGCCAAGGCGATTATGAATTTTCAACTTTAATACCCTGACTGCCAAAGCAAATCTCAATCTCAAATTCTTTGTGGTAAAGCAGAGCTTTTTCACAACTTTTGTCGTTATCACAACATTACTAAGTGCCTCCTTTGCAATCAATTTCCATATTTCAATAATCTTTTTACAATGGTAATGCCGCCACTTTGTCTCGCTGGAGGATGTAAAACTGAGACAAAACCAGCCCTGTCAAGCCACAGACAATAACATTGGCTCTTTTGAGGGTACCTGAAAGGGACTATGGTCAAGTCCGTCTCAGGAAGTAGGGTATAACGACATAATTATGTACCTGAATATCCCTCATCAGACCCCAGAGCGAGCTCTCTGGCCTAGATGGCACCTCTTGGTATCCTCTCAATGGAATAATATATGGACTCACAGCTTTCTCTGGAATAAACCTGACTGTGCGGACTTTATAGAGCTGCTGCAGGTGAATTTTAGAGAAACTGAAGAGGTTGAAATATACCAGTGAGGGTGCCTCTAGGTTCCATCAAGGCCCCCGGAGAGCAGACTCTAAATCCCTCAAGACCTGTACAATCCTTTGTGTAAGTACATATGAATCTGATGGTATGGGATCTAATGCAGGAGAAATACACATCACTGGTGTACAGTCCCACAGTGTTGTGTTGACAGATACTGTACAATCCTTTGTGTAAGTACATATGAATCTGATAGTATGGTATCTAATGCAGGAGAAATACACATCACTGGAGTACAGTCCCACAGTGTTGTGTTGACAGATACTGTACAATCCTTTGTGTAAGTACATATGAATCTGATGGTATGGGATCTAATGCAGGAGAAATACACATCACTGGTGTACAGTCCCACAGTGTTGTGTTGACAGATACTGTACAATCCTTTGTGTAAGTACATATGAATCTGATGGTATGGGATCTAATGCAGGAGAAATACACATCACTGGTGTACAGTCCCACAGTGTTGTGTTGACAGATACTGTACAATCCTTTGTGTAAGTACATATGAATCTGATGGTATGGGATCTAATGCAGGAGAAATACACATCACTGGTGTACAGTCCCACAGTGTTGTGTTGACAGATACTGTACAATCCTTTGTGTAAGTACATATGAATCTGATAGTATGGTATCTAATGCAGGAGAAATACACATCACTGGAGTACAGTCCCACAGTGTTGTGTTGACAGATACTGTACAATCCTTTGTGTAAGTACATATGAATCTGATGGTATGGGATCTAATGCAGGAGAAATACACATCACTGGTGTACAGTCCCACAGTGTTGTGTTGACAGATACTGTACAATCCTTTGTGTAAGTACATATGAATCTGATGGTATGGGATCTAATGCAGGAGAAATACACATCACTGGTGTACAGTCCCACAGTGTTGTGTTGACAGATACTGTACAATCCTTTGTGTAAGTACATATGAATCTGATGGTATGGGATCTAATGCAGGAGAAATACACATCACTGGTGTACAGTCCCACAGTGTTGTGTTGACAGATACTGTACAATCCTTTGTGTAAGTACATATGAATCTGATAGTATGGTATCTAATGCAGGAGAAATACACATCACTGGAGTACAGTCCCACAGTGTTGTGTTGACAGATACTGTACAATCCTTTGTGTAAGTACATATGAATCTGATGGTATGGGATCTAATGCAGGAGAAATACACATCACTGGTGTACAGTCCCACAGTGTTGTGTTGACAGATACTGTACAATCCTTTGTGTAAGTACATATGAATCTGATGGTATGGGATCTAATGCAGGAGAAATACACATCACTGGTGTACAGTCCCACAGTGTTGTGTTGACAGATACTGTACAATCCTTTGTGTAAGTACATATGAATCTGATGGTATGGGATCTAATGCAGGAGAAATACACATCACTGGTGTACAGTCCCACAGTGTTGTGTTGACAGATACTGTACAATCCTTTGTGTAAGTACATATGAATCTGATAGTATGGTATCTAATGCAGGAGAAATACACATCACTGGAGTACAGTCCCACAGTGTTGTGTTTACAGATACTGTACAATCCTTTGTGTAAGTACATATGAATCTGATAGTATGGTATCTAATGCAGGAGAAATACACATCACTGGAGTACAGTCCCACAGTGTTGTGTTTACAGATACTGTACAATCCTTTGTGTAAGTACATATGAATCTGATAGTATGGTATCTAATGCAGAAGAAATACACATCACTGGAGTACAATCCCACAGTGTTGTGTTGACAGATACTGTACAATCCTTTGTGTAAGTACATATGAATCTGATTGTATGGGATCTAATGCAGGAGAAATACACATCACTGGAGTACAATCCCACAGTGTTGTCTTGACAGATACTGTACAATCCTTTGTGTAAGTACATATGAATCTGATGGTATGGGATCTAATGCAGGAGTAATACACATCACTGGAGTACAATCCCACAGTGTTGTCTTGACAGATACTGTACAATCCTTTGTGTAAGTACATATGAATAGCAAAATCTGTGATACTAGGCCGAGATGTTATCGGGATCAGATAAGGTTCTTGGTTTGATTCCCAATGAATAAACATAGAAAAGAAAAGTATAGAAATGTTCAAGAAACAACTTATACTACGAGACATTTACATTTCAAATTACCGATTATTAATAACAATTATGGAAGTTCTATGCTGCTGCTACCTCCAGCCGAAGGTGAGTATTCAATAGTCTCTCAGCCTCGCCTAGTCAGGATGGAGGTCATAGTAGTAGTAGGGGGGTCGGCATTGTTCCCAGTCACCCCAGATTTTGAAGAATGGCTATTTCCATCCGAAAGATTATCAGAACCAGAACACACCCTACACTTGAAAGTAGGGGCTGCAGCATTATATTCCTCAGTGGTAGAGATACCAGCACATTTGCAATGAACATACAACTTACAGATTACGCATAGGATGCGGTTTTGGCGTCCATAGAACGTCAGCTTACATATTGGACATAGAGGACCATCCTGACCCAAGACCATCTTGAGGAATTAACTTTGGCAGGTCACATCACTCTAATAGATTAACACTAGGTATCACCAAATGATAAGCAAAAAGTTTGTGTACACACAGTATACAGATATTGAGGAAAAAATGAAATAAAATAAATGTTTGAAAATAAATTATTTATTAATTTTAAAATAATTTACGAGATCGATCGTAAATCGATCGATGAAGTGTCTCTTCAATTACCTCGAGAAAAAAAAAAAAAAAAAAAAAAAAAAAAAATGAAACCGGCCCAAATTTTAAAAACCGGGAAAGTAAGTATAAAATATCAATACAATGCTATGTAGTGATACGAGTACTAGTGAATTAAGTACTAGTAATGGAGACCCTAATGCTAATAGTGTTCAAGTAAGTATAAAATATCAATACAATGCTATGTAGTGATACGAGTACTAGTGAATTAAGTACTAGTAATGGAGACCCTAATGCTAATAGTGTTCAAGTAAGTATAAAATATCAATACAATGCTATGTAGTGATACGAGTACTAGTGAATTAAGTACTAGTAATGGAGACCCTAATGCTAATAGTGTTCAAGTAAGTATAAAATATCAATACAATGCTATGTAGTGATACGAGTACTAGTGAATTAAGTACTAGTAATGGAGACCCTAATGCTAATAGTGTTCAAGTAAGTATAAAATATCAATACAATGCTATGTAGTGATACGAGTACTAGTGAATTAAGTACTAGTAATGGAGACCCTAATGCTAATAGTGTTCAAGTAAGTATAAAATATCAATACAATGCTATGTAGTGATACGAGTACTAGTGAATTAAGTACTAGTAATGGAGACCCTAATGCTAATAGTGTTCAAGTAAGTATAAAATATCAATACAATGCTATGTAGTGATACGAGTACTAGTGAATTAAGTACTAGTAATGGAGACCCTAATGCTAATAGTGTTCAAGTAAGTATAAAATATCAATACAATGCTATGTAGTGATACGAGTACTAGTGAATTAAGTACTAGTAATGGAGACCCTAATGCTAATAGTGTTCAAGTAAGTATAAAATATCAATACAATGCTATGTAGTGATACGAGTACTAGTGAATTAAGTACTAGTAATGGAGACCCTAATGCTAATAGTGTTCAAGTAAGTATAAAATATCAATACAATGCTATGTAGTGATACGAGTACTAGTGAATTAAGTACTAGTAATGGAGACCCTAATGCTAATAGTGTTCAAGTAAGTATAAAATATCAATACAATGCTATGTAGTGATACGAGTACTAGTGAATTAAGTACTAGTAATGGAGACCCTAATGCTAATAGTGTTCAAGTAAGTATAAAATATCAATACAATGCTATGTAGTGATACGAGTACTAGTGAATTAAGTACTAGTAATGGAGACCCTAATGCTAATAGTGTTCAAGTAAGTATAAAATATTGTTGCGCGTTTGGGGGTTCGCAAAAGGATAACTAAAAAGGTTAGAATTGTTTCGGCAAAGAAAAGTAACACTTTATTTAAATTACTGAATAAACACAATTACAAAGTTCAATGTCTAATTACTAAAAAGTCACTTATCAGGTACAAAATCGCTTACTAAATCACGGGACTAAACGCACACAAATCGCTTTCGAAACAATCACACATCTAAATCGCACAAAGAACTACCGCAAGACTGACTTATCGCTTACTATCGCACAAACAGACTATCGCAGGACTGACGCACACACTAATCGCTTACACAAGACTGACTTAATTATTTCAAAGCTACTCATTTTATAGGTCTCACCTAGGCTTGGGGAAGCATCCAGAACGCTCTCAAAGATCTGAGTAGTGTGTAGAAAAGTCCCAGTGACCTACTTAGTAATGTCTAGAAAATTCTTAACCAATCAGAGTTCACCAAAACGGGGAATAACAGGGGTTACCAAAATAGGAACTCAAGGGGTTCTTAAACCTAAACTAACTATGCTAACTACCTATCTACTTCAATATCAATACAATGACGTCAAAACTCCGAAAAAAGTAACTTTAAAAGGTTGAGAATTCAATTTTTATTTGCCGTTCTAATGAAAAAGTTCAAAGAGTCGTGACGTCAAAGTTTACGAAATGGTCAAAAACGTGCCTGCGAGTTGCCTGCGAGGGAGCTTGCTCGGAACAGTTGATGTGACGTCATCGTGTACGAGAGCGTATGCCGTGACGTCAAAGTTCAAGATTTACCGGTATTTTTTAACTCGATTTATCTCGGGATCTAGAAGTCGTAGAAGAAAAATTCCGTTGTTCCTCATTTTTCCTGCTCTTTGACACCTCACCCAAATTAGCGCAACTGTTCTATTGGTAACTAGTGAATGAACTGTTGTATTGTGTATTGTTCTCAGGAAAGGTCCTACATTCAATATCACTACGCTCCCTGCAAGCTAGAGTTGAGGAAGTTGATCAGTCGACATCAGGAACTGCACTCTGCTCATGCTAAAGGTATTTCATTTACACATTTCGGATTTTTAGTTTTACTCCCCTTCACTTTCAACTTTTTTCCTCAAGAATCCTGCTGCACCCTATAATTTAAACCTGTTTTAGGTATAGTGTCCACTTCCCTCAAAGTTACCTCTTCATGGACATAATGTATTATTATTGTTATTTCAGGTCGCTCGGATTCAACTGGAGTTGAACCTTCCTCTCTCTCCCCCTCTCCATCTCCCTTCCCCCCACCCAAGTGGCGTCTATGTTCTATCCTCGTCGCTCATCTGCATGAACACAGGACTGGAGTGACAAGGATGACCAATATTCCCGCCTCCTCTTTGATAGCCTCAGCTTCCTGGGACTCCACTATCAAACTATGGGACCTAGCCAAACTAGAAGGTAACTATGGGACCTAGCCACACTAGAAGGTAACTATGGGACCTAGCCAAACTAGAAGGTAACTATGGGACCTAGCCAAACTAGAAGGTAACTATGGGACCTAGCCAAACTAGAAGGTAACTATGGGACCTAGCCAAACTAGAAGGTAACTATGGGACCTAGCCAAACTAGAAGGTAACTATGGGACCTAGCCAAACTAGAAGGTAACTATGGGACCTAGCCAAACTAGAAGGTAACTATGGGACCTAGCCAAACTAGAAGGTAACTATGGGACCTAGCCAAACTAGAAGGTAACTATGGGACCTAGCCAAACTAGAAGGTAACTATGGGACCTAGCCAAACTAGAAGGTAACTATGGGACCTAGCCAAACTAGAAGGTAACTATGGGACCTAGCCAAACTAGAAGGTAACTATGGGACCTAGCCAAACTAGAAGGTAACTATGGGACCTAGCCAAACTAGAAGGTAACTATGGGACCTAGCCAAACTAGAAGGTAACTATGGGACCTAGCCAAACTAGAAGGTAACTATGGGACCTAGCCAAACTAGAAGGTAACTATGGGACCTAGCCAAACTAGAAGGTAACTATGGGACCTAGCCAAACTAGAAGGTAACTATGGGACCTAGCCAAACTAGAAGGTAACTATGGGACCTAGCCAAACTAGAAGGTAACTATGGGACCTAGCCAAACTAGAAGGTAACTATGGGACCTAGCCAAACTAGAAGGTAACTATGGGACCTAGCCAAACTAGAAGGTAACTATGGGACCTAGCCAAACTAGAAGGTAACTATGGGACCTAGCCAAACTAGAAGGTAACTATGGGACCTAGCCAAACTAGAAGGTAACTATGGGACCTAGCCAAACTAGAAGGTAACTATGGGACCTAGCCAAACTAGAAGGTAACTATGGGACCTAGCCAAACTAGAAGGTAACTATGGGACCTAGCCAAACTAGAAGGTAACTATGGGACCTAGCCAAACTAGAAGGTAACTATGGGACCTAGCCAAACTAGAAGGTAACTATGGGACCTAGCCAAACTAGAAGGTAACTATGGGACCTAGCCAAACTAGAAGGTAACTATGGGACCTAGTCAAACTAGAAGGTAACTATCAAACTATGGGACCTAGCCAAACTAGAAGGTAACTATGGGACCTAGTCAAACTAGAAGGTAACTATCAAACTATGGGACCTAGCCACTCTAGAAGGTAACTATCATGGGACCTAGCCAAACTAGAAGGTAACTATCAAACTATGGGACCTAGCCAAACTAGAAGGTAACTATGGGACCTAGCCAAACTAGAAGGTAACTATGGGACCTAGCCAAACTAGAAGGTAACTATGGGACCTAGCCAAACTAGAAGGTAACTATTAACTATAAGACCTTGCCAAACTAAAAGGTAACTATGGGATATAGCTAAACTAGGTACTAAAAAAATAACTTCTTTCTGAAAAATGGAGTAGTTGTGCTTACTTGGGTGATGTTTCAAAGTCATAGAGCAGGAAAAATGAGGACCAACGGAATTTTTCTTTTTCTTCTACGACTTTTCCCGAGATAAATTGATTTAAAAAAATGCCGGTAAATCGTGAACTTTGACGTCACGGCATACGCTCCCGTAGGCGATGACGTCACATCAAACGTCCCGAGCAAAGCTCCCTCGCAGGCAACGCATTAATGTGTTTGTGCGCTTACGTTTCTGCGCAGGTCTTTCTGCTCCTCCGTGAGCGCGCTTGCATAGTGACGCTACCGAACGGACGAAAAAAACAACTGCGTAAAGTCTGACGTCACACATATTTGAACTCTTTCATTAGAACGGAAAATAAAAATTGAATTTTTAGAACTTTTACAGTTATTTTTTCGGTGTTTTGATCTCAGATTTGGATTTTTTCCCAACTTTTTACATAGGAATCGACCATTTATTTATAATTTTTACCCATTTACAACTGCTCCATTGTCGAGAATTCTTGGTGAAATTTGACTGAAAAAGGTATTGGTGGCCCAATTGACCGAAATGTTTTCGATTTTTTTCTTTCTTTCTTTTATGTTCTGAAAATATTTTATGTAGGTAAATGTAAAATCCTCTGCTTACCACCTATGACATCTGACATATTTTTCTTTTCCCCAACTTGACTCTCGCTTTTCAAATTTTCCCCAGGAAAAAACGTGGCCAATCGTTCCAAATGCAGTTTGAACACCCAGGCAGGTGTTATCAATGCTATGACAGTATGTGATCAGAACAGAAGTCTAGCTGTGTCCAATGCTCAGTCCAGTAGCCGAGGTCAAATATCAATAGTGCGTATAGACCAGAGCAAGATGAATATAATCACCAGTAGAAACTTAACCGAGTGTCCGAGTGATCTAGGCAGGTAAGATACATGTTAACTATACTGGAGAATCCCATGACACGAGGCTTGCACTCTGATGATCCCGGGTTTGATTCCCGGCGGTGTATGCTTGAAATAAGATCTGCCGAAGTGCAAAGTTTGGAATGACGAGTTTCTTTGTAGAATAGAGCTCAGACCTTCCTTACTCCATGTTGTGAAAGTTCTAGTTATCTGTGCAGGCAAGATACCTACTAAAATAAATTTTTTGTTCTGTTTTCTAATCTATTTAGGTTTGACAATAATGTAGTGGTGTATTCATGTCTAACAGGACAAATCTGTGGCTGGGATTTACGTATGAGTAGTAACAATGGTATTGCATGGAAGTTTGATAACGATCTGAAGAAAGGTGAGCTTAAGCTAAGGGTCAATGTAACGGGCGGTGACTTACCAAGTCGGAGATTGAAATTTTAAATCAGTTGATCATCTTACTAGAACTTAATATCCGACTCAATCCGAAATATGTTAGTCTTTACAATAGATTAGTTGCGCTTACTTGGGTGATGTTTCAAAGTCATAGAGCAGGAAAAGTGAGGACCAACGGAATTTTTCTTTTTCTTCTACGACTTCTAGTCTTGATTAAAGTTTGTCTGGTTTGATTTCAGGAATGGATTTCTACTGGCTGGGGGCACGGATCAGCCGGTAAATCATAAACTTTGACGTCACGGCATTCGCTCCCGTAGGCGATGACGTCATAATTCATGACTACCGCTTCGTTTGTTTGTGCATAAACTTTGACGTCACGGCATTCGCTCCCGTAGGCGATGACGTCATAATTCATGACTACCGCTTCGTTTGTTTGTGCGCAAGTGTTTCTGCGCATTTTGACGTGAAATCTGACGTCACAACTCTTCGAACATTATAACGGCAATTAAAAATTAAATTGCCAGCACCGATAGCTCGGTCGTTAGAGCATGGCTTATACCTGTTCTTACGTCGCGGCGACCGGTCGCCGCGGTTCGACTCCCGCCCAGGGCGGGTTTTTCCCTGATGGGGAAACATTCGTTCCTGGATCGGCTGGCTTTCCTCTTTCCTGTCTTTCTTCTCTCTTCGCTCTCCGGGACGAAGGACCTAAAAAAAATGAGTTAAAGTCCCTCTATCAATCCTCACAAAAAAAAAAAATGACCTTTTAAAGTTACTTTTTCCGAGACTTTCGTCTTTTTGAAATATTAAGTTGTATAAAAATAAATGATATGAAACAACCCTTGAATTAAATTTTGTTTAGGCACAGCCCAAGTTTGATAGCGATGTCTGAAATGTTTGAATTCATATGATTTCACTTACTGTTGATGTTGTGTGTATAGGTGCTATATTTGCAATGCATGTGGATGGTAGACAATATCAGCTCGTAGCGGGAACTAGCCTAGGCTCATTCACTTGCTGGGATATCAGGTTTCGACTGCCAGTATCTTCCTTCTCTCATCCTCACAGTAAGTATGTACTCTGCACAGAAACTGTACCTTTTACATGGTCAGGACAAATGGCGAAATCGCATGGGGATTTTGGGTAATTTGTTTGTTTGCAAGGATTTAAAGTAGCTTTTAACATTTAAAGTAGCCATCCACGCACAACGCTGCTTATCTTGAGTGATAGTAGTGTATGGTCTCTGGTCAGATAAGTAATTATGATTCTGTTGTATTTCAGATCTCCGTGTACGTCGTATCATAGGTCACCCGTCGGCTTCTTCCTGCATCATAACCTCCATGCAAGGCAACAATGAAGTCAGCGTGTGGAACCTAGAGTCCGGGGTTCGACTCTCAACATTCTGGTCTGCACCGAGTCCGCCTCTCTCAGCCTCGCCTAGTCAGGGTGGAGGTCATAGTGTATGTGGTCTCTATGCTGCTGCTACCTCCAGCCGAAGGTGAGTATTCAATAGTCTCTCAGCCTCGCCTAGTCAGAGTGGAGGTCATAGTGTATGTGGTCTCTATGCTGCTGCTACCTCCAGCCGAAGGTGAGTATTCAATAGTCTCTCAGCCTCGCCTAGTCACTCAGGAATGGATTTCTACTGGCTGGGGGTACAGATCAGAGGGTTCAGTATTGGGGTCTTGATTAAAGGTTTGATTTCAGGAATGGATTTCTACTGGCTGGGGGCACAGATCAGAGGGTTCGATATTGGGGTCTGGATAATCCCAATGAAAGTTACCTTGCCATCCCGTCGGGCTTCGAATACAATAGTCCACCCACCCTCACTTACGAGTAAGTTCATGTAAATTACACATTTAATATTGTGTCATTAATTAATGTTTTATACATATTTATGATATGATGTGGTTAGTGATTATTGTGGGATTATGTATTCATTCAGTTAGATTTCGTACAAGTTCTTAACAATACCGATTGTTGCATTCCTCTGATTGGGATTGGAATTGCCTTAGCAATTGCACTCCTGGAAATTTTACATTATTTATGTTATAACAATAAATGAATACTCCTTAATCATCTTCCCAGGTATAATCTGATAGATGGTATCAAGACAGCACAGGAGATTTCCATACGCTCCGAGGTTCGAACCCCAGTACCTCCTACTAGGAGTACCACCAATGAGGATTCACCACGTGCTGGACCTGAGCCTGTGGTACCTGGACACTTTGATATGGTAACTGACCTAACACTCGGCCAGGCATCCCAGTGTCTAATGGTGACTGCATCTAATGATGGTGTTATCAAGGTGTGGAAGTGAAGCAACGTCGAGTCTGGTGCGTGTCTGGATGAGTGACTACTTGCAGAATCAGGAAAAAAATCAAGCGTTCAGAATAACACTTCAATACCTACTCAGCATTACCCAAAGGCAAGGGAGAGAGCAAAATCTGTGATACTAGGCCGAGATGTTATCGGGATCAGATAAGGTTCTTGGTTTGATTCCCAATGAATAAACATGACCTAATTTTTATCACGAACAATAAAGGTTAAGCTCCAACAGTTTAAATAAAAAGTCTTGATTAAGAGATAAATATTTATATACATTGTTTTTATTATTACACTAGCTGAATTCCGTCGCTTCGCTCCGGAATCCCGCTAGTTCATCCCGAGGCATGGCCAAACTTGTGGAAAAAGCATGGCCGAACTTGTAGTTATCAAACTAAAAACATAAACGAAACTCAATATTAGGCGAGCGAGGAAAAGTTTTCTCTCCCTCAGTCTCTGCACTCTGTGTATTTCTTATGGTGATTTTAGCGATCAAAAATTGATCATATCTCAGGATCGGTTTAGATTTTCGCAAAATCCTTTCTTATTGCACACCTAGACCATAAAAGGAATATTCCTACCAAATTTCAGCTTTCTAGGTGTTGTGGTTCTAGAGATAGAGCAATCAGTGTGTGAAATGTGAAATGTGAATGGATCTCGTTCTTATAATATAAGATTTAGAAGACAGGACCACAACAGGGAAATCTGGATAATTATGATTATGATGGAACAATTTTTTTAAGAGGTTTGACAGAGGGAATCGTAACTGCTATGGTCTTATCATCAAATCGAAGAGAGAAGGAAGTCAGGATAGGAGAAAGCCAGCCGTTCCGAGAACGAACATTATCCCATCAGGATAAAATTGGGCAGGAATTGAACCCGCGGCCTAGCGCTTACAAGGCAGACGCACTACCAACTAAGCTAACTAGGCTGGCATGATGGAACAAAATCGTTGGGTTAAAACTTTGAACTCACTTTGTTCAGTCAATAGTGTGATTTTATTTTTGAGAATCAGACAGAACTTTGCTCTTGGTCTGGCTAAGCTGCTTCCTCCGACTCATTTTCCTCTGGTTCAACTTAGCATGACTCAATGCTTCCTCTAGAATTTGTGTAATATTGAGCACACTTCGCACGTCCATTTCAAGATCAATTTGTTTCTCCTGTTCATCAGGATTTTCTAGATGGAGTCTGATTGTAAACTTGGGTTCACATTGGTTCAGATGAGATCGGGTTGCCACTACACCTGGAATAGAATAGACACATACCTAAATGTAATATTTTTTATTTTTAAATGTTTTATTTCATCATTTCATGTAAGGAAACTAGGAAAGAATTACCTAAGCATGAATACTTGACAGCTTCAGCAGCTTGGCACATACCAGGGTTTATACGCAACCTGGAAAACCTGAAAAAGTCATGGAATCTGAAAATCGGCCAAAAATTCCATGACTTTTTGGCCAAAAATTCCATGAATCGTGAAATTTTAAAGAAAACCTGGAAAAGTCATGGAATTTGTCACCCAATCGAAATTTAAAAATGTTCAAATTAAATATCAAGTTTTTCCAAAAAAAACAGCCTCGGTGCATTCCCCCTCATACTCCTTCATGTTCTGCATATTGCATATTTTATTTAAATGAAGGGGTAATCTTACTGATTTTTAGGTACCTCCACCCCCTACTTATTTTCCTGGAAATAGTCATGGAAATTTTCTGGAAAAGTCATGGAATTTCATTCCAGGAAAAGCGTATAAACCCCGTGTCATATTATTGGCAACACTGTTTTTAAGTCAACAACAACAACAATTGAGAATTTGTACACGCTGGCTGAAAGTGAAATAAATGTCTAAAATGTCTCGAAGTTAAGTGTTACTAATTTTATCTGTGTTTTCCTTTGGAATCCTTCATGAATAGGACCTCGAATATGACACCCTGCATAGGTAGTGAGCCCATTTCATACATACCTAAGTACATTATGCTAAATTCTATGACTTGACTTGGACTCAAACCTCAAACTGCCCGGTCCAAAGTCTGAGCTTTTTTTTTTATTCACTTTGTAATCTTCCCCCACTGATTTTTTTCACTCAACCAAGAAATTAGAAATCTTACCCTCAAATCTCCACTCGATTTGAAATGTAACAGACTGATGTATTCACTGATGAGTGTCCTATACAAGTTGTACTTCTCTTGTGTGTAGAACTCATACAAAATCTTCTCACATTTGTCATCCTGTGTGAATCCCATGTGGTACAGGGTGTTACAAAAGTCATACTCACTGATGTTCAAAATGGTTGCTAAGAGAAGAAAATACACTAGACCTTCCACACTATCCTGAACATTATCTGCAGATGGTAGACTGAGCTTCTTTGAAACTGACTTGTACAGCTTTTGATTTGGCCCATCCTTCAGATAGTTGGTTGTGAGAGTACAGAAATCTTGAATAACTGAAAGTTAAAAATAAAATAATTTAGATTAGATGTATCAGTCAGCACAGAGGTAAGGAAGAGACTGAGCTTTCATCTTCAAATATTTCTGAGTCTATTGATGGGAGTCTACATACTTCCTACTTAGTAGAAGACATCAATTTACAAGCCCTGAATTCTTTATCTGGCAAGGAGGTATTACAAATTTCAAGTATGTATCTGGACTTCTGTTTAGTGCAAATTTACCTTTGATATGCTGCATGATTTTGGCATTAGAACCAAAATCATAGTTGACATGGGAGAGTATCTAAGTGCTAAAGGTTCTATACACATATTCTTAAATAAGAATCTTACACAGGACTGCATAGTACATAGAGTAACTCATCATTGCACAGGTATTAGCTACTAGCTGGCACCAAACTTACCTTCTGGTGGCAGTTGGAACAAAACACTCAAGTGTTCTCTATGTGATTCATTCAAATTTATAATCATGTCTTGTCAAGAATTTGAGCTTTTCAAGCTTTTCTTTTACAATATTTTCTACCCAATTTTTGAATACATTCAAAATGGCTTCTTGCGTTGCGTATGAATATGGATATTTGGATAACTTTCAAAAAGATTTATTAAGTACCATGCTTTATCAGTGCTTTTGATAAAATGATGTGGTGTGGTAATGGCTCAGAATAAGAATAACATAGAAGGAGGGTTTGGGTCTTTTCAAGGAGCTCAAAGTAGCTCCTTAAATTTGCATTGGAGATTGGAGTGGTAACTTAAGCAAGGATAGCGTGGGAGTGTTGGGCATTTTTTCTAACCCTCTGTCCCAGCGGCAATTTTTAAAATATATTTTATATTCATTTTTGTTTGCTTTGTAATTCACCAGCCAGTTAGCTTAGTTGGTAGCGCGTCTGCCTTGTAAGCGCTAGGCCGCGGGTTCGATTCCCGCCCGGGGCGGATAGGGCGGATAAAATCCGCCCCGGGATAATGTTCGTTCTCGGAACGGCTGGCTTTCTCCTACCCTGTCTTCCTTCTCTCTTCGATTTCGGGACGATAAGACCTTAGCAGTTACAGTTTTCCCTCTGTCAAACCTCTTCAAAAAAAAAAGCTTTGTAATTCACTTGTTTGTAATGTCTAATTTAAATGAAAAGTATAATATAAACGTGCAAATGCAAACTAGAGATGAAAAGTAAAAAATAAATAGACCCCTTCAGTGATGATGTCAGAAAACAAGATGGCGTCAAGTGCGTAGAGTAAACAAACATTTGTTTACATCTGCGTGCCGGTGTTTTCCCATAAGAAAATTTTCACGTTTGAAAAATTGGTTTTTCCTCCTTGTTTCCGGATTTTTAAGGTAAGTGAGTGTTATAGTACTATTCTCCGTGAAATTTCACGTCTACTGAACTTTTATTTGACCAATTTAACCCTATCCAATCCTGTATAAACTACAATTGAAAATTTCCCCTGTGTACCCCTCTGTGAGTGTGTGAAGAAGAAACATCCTTTTTCAGGTCAGGTTCAAGTCTTCTTTACAAAATCCAAAATGTAATATTTATCCATGTAATATTATGCATTTTACTTTCCAAGACAAGTTTCACTCTGATTATTACCTATTTATTGTTTTTCCTTGCATTTACCTATTCAATAAGAAGTACAATAATTCAAGCTTGTTTTCATTTTTGTTCTTCTTTTAATTTACAGCAATGACTTCTTACAAAATCAAGTATTCAATGGTTGTAGAGTACGTGAAAGAGGAGACCTCTCTCATCAAGAGGGCTGAGAACAAGTTGGATAGTGATCATGTTCAATCCATGCAGTTTGATGGTACTCTAGGCATAATATCTGGAGTGGTGAAGGCTTCAATGAAGAATGAAAGCCACCAAGTTGAGGTATGTATTATTCTTCACTTAAACATGGATGTACTATTATTATTTAGTGGTGTGCCGTGAATCTAGGCTTGCAGATAGCTATCATCAATAGGTACCTCGACTGCACGCCCCTGATTAATACCTAGTTTCTTCTTCTATTTCTTTATCTAAGCAAAGCAAAATAACTGGATTGACAACACCTCTTATTGCTTTTTTTTTAATAGAATACATTCAGACAACTTTGAATAATTTTGGATGCAAAAAATGACATTTAGAGACTGACACAAAGCTTATTAGTAACCTTTTCTGTTTACAGATCCATTTGAAAAGTGATGGTATTGACCATACAAGCTGCACATGTGCAAGAGGGGCACATCCTGTTTGCAGCCTTTGTGAGGTTATGAAAAGTTTCCGATTCCGATCCAAATCCAAAGTTACAAAAGATTTTCCAACACCTCATTCATTTCCCATTTTATTTTTTTAATTTTAACTGTTTTACTTTCTAGGAAGAAATCTAGGAAGAAACTATTTTGTTTGTATAGCCTTTGTGAGAAACGTTTTTTCTATTTCCTAGTAGTCAGTAGTGAAGTCTTGTGTTTTTTCTCTTTTTTTGTGAACCAATAAACATTGGAACATTGTTGTGTAGCCTTTTTTATGAGAGACGTTTTTCTATTTCGTCAATTCTGAGGTTGGTCACTGCTCCTGTCAAGTTGGATATGATATGGTAGTCCTTACAAACATCAGTTTGCTGTAGTGACAAAATTTAATTTGTCATCAAAGCAATTCCTGCCATTCAAGGATGAAGAAACTAAAAGGAAATTGTACTTCATTGCCACAGGCCTCCATTGAATGAATTCAGCAACTGGTGTAAAAAATTACAAGTTCACTCTAGTGTTACCCCCTCCACTGACTCTAGCATAATCCATGGTGAAATTTGTGTACCAGAAGTTCCTGAGAATATTGAAAAAGAAAACAGTGAAGTATGCACAGATGAACTTGAAGAGGATGAAGATGAAAAGAAAAGATGTCTAGAACTTTTGAAAGAACAATTTCAAATTATAACAAAAAGGGTCACTGAAAATTTCCCTGCATGTAAAGATTCAGTAAAATCTTTTGTCAAGTCTTGCCAAACTAACATCAAGTCGGAATCAAGTTTGGTTCCTGCCCTTTGTTTCCTCGGAAAAAATTTTCCCCTCGTTTAAAAAAAAAAGTCTATGTTAAGAGCCCTTTTATTTACAACATTGCCAGCCCAGTTAGTTTAGCTGGTAGTGCGTCTGCCTTGTAAGTGCTAGGCCGTGGGTTCGATTCCCGCCCAGGGCGGATTTTATCCTGATGGGATAATGTTTGTTCTCAGAACGGCTGGCTTTCTCCTATCCTGTCTTCCTTCTCTCTTCGATTTCGGGACGATGGGACCATAACAGTTACAGTTCCCTCTGTCAAACCTCTTCAAGAAAAAAAAAAAGAAAAAAAATATTTACTACATTAAAAAATATCATCATGGTAATCCCTAAGATGATGAGTGGGGGGTAAATTAATTAGGTTGCGTCAGTTTTCATATTGACCATTTGCTTCCTAAATTAATGGAACTGAAAATGAATAAACAATGTGTTTAGATTTTAGATATTTATTTAAGATATCATGTTTTATTTTGTCATTTGTAAAATTTGCTTGACTTAAAGTGTATGTAAATAAAATTGTACATATTAGAGTATGTAAAGAGTCCATTTATTTAACATTAAAAAAATATCTAGGAATAGTAAAATTGGAAGACATGATTAAAAAAGTAAAGAAATACATGAAAAAGCACAACACAAAATTATGTTTAATACAAATAAACAGAAAAGTGAAAATAATGTAATACATAAAAGTACTGACATATTAAATTGCAGTCCAACATACTTCATTGGAAATACAGAACAACTGCTGAAGGCTATATTTAAAATTCAAAAAAAAATCTGGTGTGAACATCACACGACTTTCTATTACATTTGCAGAATAGGTATTTGAAAAAAAAAAAAAGCCCCGAGCCTGAGAGGGGCACATAAATCAGAAATTAAAAACCTCTTGTCACACAGGATAAGGTCCCCAGCCTCCATATTTGTCAGAACACCACTTTGCTGTGTGATCACTTTGTCAGACATTGACCCAGGGTACAAGTCACTGACAAAAGTTATCACAGCATTAGGAGATATCCCAATCAATGCCTTGAAAGTGTGGCGGTGCTTGTAAGAAGAATAAACTTCTTTCTGTGACTTCAATAGTGATGGTACTGCAATATTAATTTCTGTGCAGTCCAACACAATCCTTGCATTTGGAAAAGTGGCAAAACAAGCTGGGCTGAGGGCTTTATTTTTTTCTTTTGAAGGAACTTTGTTCATCATGTACGTGAACAAAAATTTGTGCATGACATTCAAAAATGTTAGGAAGATGTTGTGTACTGTAGCATCTGCTACACCAAAGAGCATACTCAGTACAAACAGTGGTAAATTTAATCTCAATTTTACAAGAGTGCAGAATAGTTGGTCTTCCAAAGACACTTTTTCTACATTCCACCCATCATAATAATTTACTTTGTACCTTGAGATTAGGCCAAGCAGGATGTCAAAGTGGGCCTTGCTTGGAAGACCTGTATATTGTGCTACTTTAGTGTCAGAATCTTCAATCATGTTGAAAAATAGTACTTGGCTCTCACTTGCTTTCTTTTTTGATCTGAGCTCAGCCAGCTCCTTATTGAGGAAATAGATTTCAGCCTCCAGCACATCACGGCTTGAAGTTGGCAGCCGAGATGTTCCTGTTGTTTGACTTGATGGACCGGGCTGAGGAGAGAGTTCTCTAGTAGGTTCTTCAGAGGCAAGTTCTGGAGGAGAGGCCAGTTCTGGAGGGGGACTTGATTTGGACCTCCTGGAAGAAAGAATTAAAACATCAGGCATTACACATCATAACTTCACAATGTTTGATCAACAACTCATTATTTATCCGTCTATCTCTAACTGATCTCTTGATTACATCATGTAAAACCTATCATATCTTTTAATCGTGATGTATTGCTAGTATGATGGTATAGTATAGGGTTTCATTTTTAAACTCATGTGGAAATAAGGAAAAAATAAATACCTATCATAAAAGTAATACTTATCACCCAATGAAACCTCAATCAAGACATTGCAGTCTTGTCAATACTGCAACACACTAGCAAAATATTTGTTGTTGAAATTTGTTTTTCCGGACATGGAAAAGTAAGTACCATAAATAAGTATAAAAGTAAACTTACTTTCTCCTCTTTTCTGGAGATGGAAAATGGATTTCAAATTTCTTGTCCACATTGTGAGGGAATATTCCTATGTAGGTACTTGAAGTACCAAAGTTTGATAAAGAATGTGAATGAAAGTAGGTAAGTCTAAAATAGTTGGTAAAACACCTTTAGAACACGATCTAATGAAAAAATTTGTTGTCATGAAAGTTGGGGTTACGGAAAAACTCATTTGTCCCCTGGATAAAGGTGACCAAAGTGTTAGGTTTTATCCACATTTCGAAGAACTGAAATATTATTTTGCAATTTAAAAGAAAGGGGTTCCAAATATGGTAATTTTAATTTCAAAAGAGCATTAGAAATCTTAATTTTCTACATTTACCACTGAGCATTGGCGGTTTTAAAGAATTACCGGTAAAAGTAAGAAATTTAGAAAAATTTCTTACATTTACCAACACGTTTGGTAATTGTGAAGAATCACCGGTAATTTTTCAAAAGTACCAATTTTCTACATTTACCGTAACATATATAATATATAGGTCGACCAGGTTTGGATAAGTCCTTCTATGGGAACAGACAACAGACAGACAGACAGACTGACAGATACACAGATTTATGGTTTTCTGGACAAAATTTGCACCACCATTTTCGTGATCCTGGTAAAAAGACCTTTAATTTGATATATATAATATATAGGTCGACCAGGTTTGGATAAGTCCTTCTATGGGAACAGACAACAGACAGACAGACAGACTGACAGATACACAGACGACACCGAAGCGAATACAAATAGTCCGTCCCTTATACCTTTTTATTACTGTTGTAATAATAAAGGAAGGACGGACTAAAAAACTAACAAGAATGAAAAGAGTAAAAAGACAAGTTTAAAAGACTTCCTTCCATTCGCATTTCTGAAAAAAAATAATAATAATAATAAACAAAAACAAAAAAAAAAATGCCTTCCTCTCACTGCAGCAAACCCTGCAGCAGCTGCAGAAAAAGCATGCCAGTAAAACATCGAAAATACCAACATCTGACAGATCAAAATTATATTTTCAAGGCAGTAGCAGTAGAAACTATGGGGCCGATTTGTGGGGAGGCAAAGGGGTAGTTGGAAGATCTGGGAAGGCTGGCCATTGTTAAAACTGGGGAACCAATTAAGGGCAAAAAACTTTATTTACCAACAAATTTCCCTGGCAGTACAACGGGGCAATGCCGCTAGTATATTAGGGGCACACCCTTGTGGGGAGGGGCTGGAAAATGTATTCTACATTTAATTAATATGTACTTTTTTTTTTTAATATGTACCTACCTGTGTTAATTTTGTGCATATGTACCTATGTTAATTCGTAAATTTTGCTCAATAAAACATTCAAAAAAATGTAAACAAACCGTATCAATTGCGAAATTTGAAGGTTGATCTGGTGAGCAGGTGAGCTAAACTGTTATAACCGGTTGGAAGATACAATGAGTATTCAAACTCATACGGTGAAATGAATAGGTACGTCACTCATGTAAACAATTCAAACGGCATTATTGGACCAAACGGTTCCAAGCGGTTGGATGAAATGAGTAAAAAAACTCGCCCACAGGGTTAAGTTACCACATCATTTTCCAGACGCCAAGAAAGGACGAGAATGGCCTATCTCAGCCCGGTAGCCCGGTACATAAACACACCCTGCACCCTGTAGGCTAATGTAAAAATAGATCAGTTTCGCTCACTTGGGTGATGTTTCAAAGTCATAAAGCAGGAAAAATGAGGACCAACGGAATTTTTCTTTTTCTTTTACGACTTCTATATCCCGAGATAAATCGATTAAAAAAATGCCGGTAAATGAATCGTGAACTTTGACGTCACGGCATACGCTCCCGTAGGCGATGACGTCACATCAAATGTCCCGAACAAAGCTCCCTCGCAGGCAATGTAGCTACATACTTGGGTGTAGTTGTAGACGGAAAGAAATCCATCAATTGTTTCCCTCTTACTCTCAATACCCAATGCACTGCTTTGGTTCATTAATGTGTTTGTGCGCATATGTTTCTGCGCAGTTCTTTCTGCTCCTCCGCTAGCGCGCTTGCATAGTGGCGCTACCTAACGGACGAAAAAAACAACTGCGTAAAGTCTGACGTCACACATATTTGAACTCTTTCATTAGAACGGAAAATAAAAATTGAATTTTCGACCTTTTACAGTTATTTTTTCGGAGTTTTGACTCAGATTCGGATTTTTCCCAACTGTTTGGTTTTACATATATATCCCAAGAGCAAATTGTACAAGAATAGAAAATAAGCGGACTGTATCACCACAGGCGCTGTAAAACACCGAACAGAAACGTATGTGACACAGGTCCTTACCTTGAATAGAATCAGCAGCTGGCATCATACTAACAAGAAAACTCGCCCCCATCTAACCCCCCACATACATACAACCCTAAGGATAAATCTAAAGGAAAGAGGTTACCGGGCTGTAGGTATGAGACCCTGAACATTGTCTAGAGAAACTGCCGCTTTGAGTTCCAAGATTCGCTTTGATTCAGATTTGAAGAGATGTAGGT
>NW_007377869.1:200570-203142 GCF_000475195.1 Diaphorina citri
CATTTTTATTATTATTTATATTTATTGTTATACTTATGTGTTTTATTCGATCCTCCTTTCTTCTTTTACCCTTTCATACTAACTAAAATCCCCGCCTCTTTCCCTCTATCCACATATATGTTCTCTCCTCTCTCTCTCTCTCTCTCTCTCTCTCTCTCTCTCTCTCTCTCCTTCTCTCTTCTCTCTTCTCTCTTCTCTCTCTCTCTCTCTCTCTCTCTATACTACAGAGCAGCAATCAGATGGTTGTGGTCCGGTGCATGTTTAGGGCCCCGTTTGGCACGGGTACCCGGTAGCGGCTGGGCTAGGCGTTCTAGGTCTGCCTAGGCCCGTTGTCGTGTGTGTTTAGGCCGGATTTTGGTCGTGCGTCGGGGACGACTGTATTGGCTGCTGCTGCATCCTGCCATGTAAATGTCTCTTAGATAAATAGTTTTTATTTACTAGTTCAAAGTATTTCGTTTGCATAGATAGAGTCAAACAGGTTATTTTACTAAAAACAGAGCCTTTTTAGGTCTGTGACAGTATACAACAATTCCGTGCCTTTAGTACTTAGAGTATTTATCCAATCATTTCAGCTAGGCCTAATAACTGGTTCGCCGTCTACTTCCACGTTAAGATATGGGAAATGCCAAGCTCCAGATCCCATCGTTTTATATAACTATTCAAGGTTCCATCCTATCCCTGGTGACTTAGGACTAAATGTATTGTTAAACCATTTGCTTTTGTATAAAGAAATTTATCAGAGGGAGGCCAAGGTTACCCTCAATTCAAACATATTTTGAAGAGATCTAAGTGACATTACATCTCTCTTGCAGACATACGAACAGATACTCCAATTGTTAGAGTCCCTTTGCTCCAAAAAACATGGACCAACGATTAAGGATTAATCACAGGCCATTAATGGAATCCAGAGGGTATCAGCCAGCCTTGTTATAAGGAATCGCATCTAGCCATTGATCACGGCAACATGCATTACTGACACATAACTGACTACGCAATACTTTGACCAAATTCACCATGGGGTCTCAATGTTCTCTTCGACTAAAAAAGGCAACAATCTTTATTGCCCCACAATCCTGTAACTAGGTAATTTTCATTCAAAAAAATAGCTTTTTCATGTGGGTCTAGAGCACACTTGGAAGAAAAAGCCAGATATCATTGTAAATGGTTTTAGAATTACGTGCATGAGTTTTCATCGTTCAAAACGGATCATATCCTGTAGTCTTAATAAATAGTCTTAACTAAACGTGATGGTTTATTTTGTTATTCTTCTAGTGTCTATAATGTAATAGGGTGTTGCCATTATACTTTGTCAATTACCTGTATTGTATGCACTTTAAAATAAATAAATTCAAATTCAAATTCAATTAGTGTATGTAAAGAGTAAAACATGAAAAAATATCTAGGAATAGTAAAATTTGGGAAGACATGATTAAAAAAGTAAAGAAATACATGAAAATAGACAACAACAAAAATATATGTTAATACAAATAACAGAAAAGTGAAAAATAAAAATATGTAATATGATAAAATATATATAAGAAATACAGAACAAAAGTATATAAAAATATGCAGTCAGTAAATAATACATAATAATTATACATTGGAAGGAACAAGTCCTTCAAGGACATTAGCCCTCCATGAAGGACTCATTCTCCTTCAAAAGTGAGTACTGCAAATTTACAAGGCAAGCACAAACTTGAAGAATTTTAGACGAATGTTCTCGTAAATTTGCAGGAATAAAGTCAAGAATCCTAAAATTTTTAAGACGACCTATAGCCCGTTCAACATGGATGCGGGCTCTTGCAATCCTTTTTGTGGCTTCAACTTCAGACCTACTGAACTGGGGTTGGGTCAAGAAGGGGGGAATGTTCACTTTAACTCCAAGAGGGGCACATAAATCAGAAATCAAAAACCCCTTGTCACACAGGATAAGGTCCCCAGCCTCCATATTTGTCAGAACACCACTTTGCTGTGTGATCACTTTGTCAGACATTGACCCAGGGTACAAGTCACTGACAAAAGTTATCACAGCATTAGGAGATATCCCAATCAATGCCTTGAAAGTGTGGCGGTGCTTGTAAGAAGAATAAACTTCTTTCTGTGACTTCAATAGTGATGGTACTGCAATATTAATTTCTGTGCAGTCCAACACAATCCTTGCATTTGGAAAAGTGGCAAAACAAGCTGGGCTGAGGGCTTTATTTTTTTCTTTTGAAGGAACTTTGTTCATCATGTACGTGAACAAAAATTTGTGCATGACATTCAAAAATGTTAGGAAGATGTTGTGTACTGTAGCATCTGCTACACCAAAGAGCATACTCAGTACAAACAGTGGTAAATTTAATCTCAATTTTACAAGAGTGCAGAACAGTTGGTCTTCAAAAGACACTTTTTCTACATTCCACCCATCATAATAATTCACTGTACCTTGAGGTTAGGCCAAGCAGGATGTCAAAGTGGGCCTTGCTCGGAAGACCTGTATATTGTGCTACTTAGAATCTTCAATCATGTTGAAAAATAGTACTTGGCTCTCACTTGCTTTCTTTTTTGATCTGAGCTCAGCCAGCTCCTT